>NW_027150648.1:4353037-4622001 GCF_020800215.1 Phytophthora ramorum | reverse complement strand
TCCTCGGGCTGGTCCTCCGGTCGGCCGTTCACGCACATGTCGGCGAACTTGAACGTCTCGCGCACCGTGAGCGTCGGGATGTGGTTGTCTGTCTGGTCGACCAGACCCACCAACTTGATGAGGTCGATCTCCTCGCCCTTGAGACCCGAGTACAAGATCTCACCGCCGATCTCCGTCTGCGCGTTGTCCTGCAGCTTGCCGGCCAGCGCCTTGAGGAACGTCGACTTGCCGGCGCCGGGGTTGGCCAGGATCAGCGTCATGGAGCCCGGCTTGATGATGCCGCTCATCGGTGCAGCGCGTGCTTGGTGTGTCATGGGGATCTTCTGCCACGGCGTGAAGATGGAGGCCAGGTGCGACCCCACCGTGCCGTACGCGCCAGCTTCAGCCGGCACCTGCACCGAGAACGACAGGTTCTCGAAGCGCACTTCGGGCGTGGGCAGCTGCAGGTTGATCTTGCGGGACAGGTGGTCGTACTTCTTGTAGAACCGCTCGAGGCCGCCGTTGAGCATCGTCTCGAGGTTCTCGGCTCGCAGCGTGCTGTACCGACTGGCCCTGCTGTCAGTGTGCTGGTATGGGTCTTGCAGGCTGCGGAAGTTAAGTGAATGGTATACACCAGGCACCTTCTCAGTGGGCCCACCATCAGCTTCAGGGCGCAGCAGACCTATCTTGTCTTCCTCTTTCGTCATTTCACTTGGGTAGACTGTATCCGAGAGCGAAGGTTGGCTTGTTGGTTGCGAGGAAAATTGAATAGTGAGACGACTTGGAGGCATACGAAAAGCTAACATCTACAATACGAAGTGAGGCACGTTATCATACCAATGGTCTAACGACAGGCGGGGCAGAATGCATACACCCGCTCGCATGCAATGGTTCTGACCACTTCTGTGGAGCTCACCATTTCGTGCAGGCGAGAAAAGGGGTACTAGCGAATACGTGCAGACAAACCACCGCTCACAAGCACAAGTGCCGACAAGAATGGTCCTATCGAAAGTGTGTTTGCGATTTCGGCGGTCGGTCATAAAAGTCCTGATAACTCAAGCAGAAGTTCACTAAACGCAAGTCAAATATTGCATTAGTGTACACTTCCAAGGCGGCGGTACATGTACTCGAATCCGACATGACATTCAGATATCTTCAGTCTACCGCGAGATGGACATCAGTGCGCATTGATCGCGTCCAACGACTCGTCTCGCTCGTCGTACTGGGGATGGGGTCCTGTGTCGGTGCGGTGGGGTCGCTGGTGCTGCTACTGCGGGGATTTTAGCAACTTTTGCCATTGAAGACTCGTGTTCTCGGGGCGATAAGACGCTCGTAGGGTTCAGCGCTAGAGTTCGTTGGAAGACCGGACGAGGGGTGAGTGCAAGATTTGTACGCTGAAACACCTCGAACTCGTTGTAGCCTCGGTTCTCCAGCGGTCGACGCGATCGAAAAGCGTGGGGCCAGCGAAGGGTTAAAGGCACGGACGCACTAAGCTCCTCCTCACAGATCACTTTTTTTCCAGCACGAGGCAAACGTCCAGGCTTGCACCGGGCCCAAGCGGCCGGGGCGTTTTCGTAGTGGTGGAGGCGCTATGCCGTGCGGTCAGCGTCGCTCTGGCCTGATATGAGCTCGTGAGGGGATTACAACCGGCAGCGGGAACCCAATCCAATATCTTCGCGCTGGCGCTTCGCTATCGCACATGAATCCGCGCCAGTGGTGTGTCGGCGCTATATTTCAGTGCGGGGCTGGCGTTAGAAGTCGACGCGGTTTGAATAGGCAGTATCAACGCTGTAAAGTTGGGTTTTCTCTATAAGGAGGCGACATTTCGATCACACGATAGTTCTCGTCGAAGTCTTGGCGTCTTATTTGCTCCGCCATGGAGCTGCTGATTTGCGTTGTACATGTACGTCAAGCAGTCATACTCGAAAGTACATGTATGGGTTCTGCAGTCCAGACTGCACCCGTGCTGACTGGTTTGTACAGCAATTTTTGCTTTCACGTACCAGCACGCGCAAAGGCAACATGCAACGCACGCTTTATCATTGTATTCTTGCTGACTGACTGAGGCGATAATCTATGCATCGTAGCCACCGGGTGCCCAGTGGAATTGGTAAGCGGTTTTGATGCAGAGCTCGTCCGAGCGTAATCGACGTTAAAGTTAACGGTAAAAATCAAACCAAACCCAAAACAACAACGCGAAGATATTGGATTGGGTTCCCGCTGCCGGTTGTAATCCCCTCACGAGCTCATATCAGGCCAGAGCGACGCTGACCGCACGGCATAGCGCCTCCACCACTACGAAAACGCCCCGGCCGCTTGGGCCCGGTGCAAGCCTGGACGTTTGCCTCGTGCTGGAAAAAAAGTGATCTGTGAGGAGGAGCTCTAGTGCGTCCGTGCCTTTAACCCTTCGCTGGCCCCACGCTTTTCGATCGCGTCGACCGCTGGAGACCGAGGCTACAACGAGTTCGAGTGTTTCAGCGTACAAATTTGCACTCACCCCTCGTCCGGTCTTCCAACGAACTCTAGCGCTGAACCCTACGAGCGTCTTATCGCCCCGAGAACACGAGTCTTCAATGGCAAAGTTGCTAAAATCCCCGCAGTAGCAGCACCAGCGACCCCACCGCACCGACACAGGACCCCATCCCAGTACGACGAGCGAGACGAGTCGTTGGACGCGATCAATGCGCACTGATGTCCATCTCGCGGTAGACTGAAGATATCTGAATGTCATGTCGGATTCGAGTACATGTACCGCCGCCTTGGAAGTGTACACTAATGCAATATTTGACTTGCGTTTAGTGAACTTCTGCTTGAGTTATCAGGACTTTTATGACCGACCGCCGAAATCGCAAACACACTTTCGATAGGACCATTCTTGTCGGCACTTGTGCTTGTGAGCGGTGGTTTGTCTGCACGTATTCGCTAGTACCCCTTTTCTCGCCTGCACGAAATGGTGAGCTCCACAGAAGTGGTCAGCGTGGGAGCTAAAACTTTGTCTGCATCGCGCTGTGAATACCGTAAGGCGTAGGATGTTGTGAGCTCGCCCATGGCGGCTTGTACATGGAACCAGCGGAAGGCCGAACCGTCGAGGTCGTCGGCGTCGACCGTTCTCAACGCCCCGACGGCATCAGCTGCACATTTGCCATGTTGCCGCCATTGAAGCGGGAGAAGAAGCGCAGCCCGCTGTCAGGAAATGAATACTCGCTCTTGCTCTGGCCCGTAGTCGCCACGCGATGCAGAACCGAAGCCTCGTCATGCTCGTGAGTGGGCATGTTGCTGGGGTTGCGATGTCTACTGGGATAGTTCAACTTGTTACGGCACTGACGACAGGGTATTCCTCGAATAAAAAACTCGCGTTCACATCGTCAATTCGGTCATCTGGACAACGTAGTGTTGAAATGAACCCAAAAGGTAATCCTTGGATTCATCGACGAGTTGATAGAAACACGCTTGCACCAAGCCAAAATGGTTCGGATGCAACAGCACCAGCTCTTGGTAGAGCTCGACACTTCTCCGAAATGGAAACGAGAGCGCCTTGCGAAAAGGGTAAAACAGCAACCTATCCTCCGCAAGCTCGAGGATGTGCTTAGGAGTAAAATCCTTGAACGGCATGTAGAATTTGCAAACCACTCTGCCAGATTTTCCCAAGTCGCTGGGTCTCGATTCAGCGTAGATACGCTCACCTATATCCGCCGTGCTCAATCCGACTGTCGTTTTCGTTTTCCGCTGAGGTACATTGATGTCACTTAGTTATCCTAAAAACGACGTATTATGTCCGTTCTAGTCACACTCAATCCGACTTTGCCACATACGACGTGCCCCATATCTCCCGTAAAATTCAAAAGAGGTGCGAGCTGTAAGAAGTACAAGCCCTTTGTCCTTGCCCCCCCCCCGAATTGGTGTCTCGTTTATCAACCGGTCTGTTCTCGACCGGGTCGGGCACTCCTCGTTCACAGGACGATCCACTTGCTCCAGAATCATTTCATCCGGGCCGCAACCGCGTCAAAAATGTGTTTTCCCGTCGCCACTTTTGAGCAAGCCACGTGATAATTGGGCACACACACACCGGAAACGAAGCGATGCTCGATCTTATACTTCCCATCAGAAGCGCGGACGAGCAGTTCGTTGTCAAACCATCTTGAGAATATTCACGTCCGCCGCCATTAGCTCCTGCATGCGTCTCTCGACGTGAAGGGCTGAGCGTGAAAGACAGCATACTGACACCATGGAGAGCGGAATCCGCTCTGACATCCGCTGTGGGCCTCCTTCGTGCAAGCAAGGCAAATCTCGCCTGTGGGATGCGGATAGACTGTCCGAGAGGCACAGCCCAAAACGATATCTTTAGTTTGTTTTGGGTTCGCCCGGAGAGCCAGGAGGAGTCCATAGAGTCTATGATAGACTGAAGGCATACGGTCCGGCATCCGAAGAGCGTGTGACTCGTTGCTTCAAGCAGCAGCATGTGGTCTCTTCAGCTCTTGAATGCTCCTCGCTGGCCTAACCACCGCATATGGTGCGCTGCAGCAGCGCTTAAATTTGAAGCGAATCGAAATTAGGTACGAGCACAGGAAAAAGATTCATTCAAAGCTTCATGACAAACATCATACAAGGCCCGCTTATCTCTTGAGGTGGCTCACATACTTGAGCGTCAGGTAGATGGCGATCTGCACCACTGCCCAAATCACGAGCAGCCCGACCATGAAGTTGTACTTGCGGTTCGGCCGGAAGTCGTACGTGATCTCGATGTAGTGCGCCACCGTCATGTCCGTCGTCGTGTTGCCCGACGGCACAGAGATAATGTCCTGGCTGTCTCCGAACTGCGCACCCACCAGCGCCGACAACGAGTAGCTCGACGGCATCAGGTACGTGAACCACTTGTAGCCCGCCTTCATGGCCGTGCGCGGCAGCAGGTAGCCCGAGAACAGGTTGAACAGACATGAAATCGCACCGACTGCCACGTTCGCCACCTTCTCGTTCGGCATGAGCACCGACATCCACTGGCCAACGTACGTGCACGCCGACGTGTACAGGTAGAACACGAACATGAAGAAGAAGAAGTCGCCAGCATTGTCACTCCAGCCCACCAGCCAGTACTCGATCGCCACGAACAGGATGATCACCACAACCAAATATGGAACTTCGGCGAACCAAAGAGATAGGCTGTACGGCAGCGGGCCGTAGTAGTTCGACATGCGCTCGCGGTAGAACACGGCACGCTCGGCGCATGTCACCTCTAGCACTGTCATCAAATTCACGACGCCAATGAAGTCCATGCTGTTGTAGATGAGACCGATGTGCGAGTTGATACGCTTGACGCTGTCTGCCGACAACTGGTAGAACGTCGTGCCGAAGATGACTGCAAAGATCGGGAACAGGAACATGCGCATGAAGTTGTACTGTGGGTTGCGCCAGTACGTGAGCTGCTGCTTCTTGGCGAGTTGGCCAAGCTGGTTCCAGAACCCCGTGGCGATTGACCGATAGTTCAGCGTTGAGTGGCGCACAAAGTCATCAGACACCTCACAGAGCTCTAAAGTGCGCTCTCGGTTCTTCGCACACAACTCGCTGTTCTTGTACTCGACCGAGTAGTCCTTCACGTCGCGACCGATACCAGCACCGATCACCTCCAACATGTACGTGGCCGGGTTGTATTGAGGACGAATCTCCTCCGTGCCAGGAATCGACGCGAAGTACTCGAGCATCTTCACCGAGTCCACGCCCAAGTCGCCGAAGTAGGCCGTGAAGCCACCCTTCTGCAGCAGCAGCAGTCCGTCGAAAAGCTCGAAGATGGAATCGGCTGGTGGATCGTGCACAGCACCGTACGGCCCGTACGCGCAATCGACTGCACGCCGCGCATCACGATGAGTGCTGAGCGAGCATCGAGGCCGCTCGTCGGTTCATCCAGGAACAGGACGCTAGGGTTCGACACCACCTCCACGCCAATCGTCACGCGTTTCTTCTGCTCAACTGATAGCCTGCCCACCATCTCGCCAGAAATCGCTGTCAGCTCCAGTAGATCAAGCGTCTCGTGCACCAGGTTCATGCGCTCCTCCACAGTGAAGTTGGGCGGTAGACGCAGATTGGCAGAGAACACCAGCGCCTCGTAGATAGAAGCTGCCTCCGAGTGGATGTCCATCTGCTCGCAGTACGCCGTGATGCGGCTGAAGTTCGCCGGGTCCTTCAACTCGCCGTTCACGTAGATGTCACCCACAATGCGGCCACCGGTCTTACGTCCGGCAATCACATCCATGAGCGTCGTCTTACCGGCACCCGTCGCTCCCATGAGCGCCACCATGCGGCCAGGCTCGAAGTGTGCGGTGATTTTCTGGAGCAACTGCCTCTCCTCGCCCGACGGCAACGTCACAAAGTAGTCCAAGTCCTTGATGCACAGGTTTGAAGGAGTGAATGGTAGGCCTCCTTTCGCACCCACCGATGCCTGGTCTGGCCCGCCAGGAGTCTTGACTTGAATGTACACATCGTCTTCATCGGGTGTGTTATCCTTCAAAGCCTTGGGCGTGACCCCCTTGTACTTTTCATATCGGATAAAGTGCAGTGCAAGGCCGTTAAACGTCGTGAACACGAAGTAGTATGCCAGTAAAACAATGACACCGAACCAGATGTAGCCCGTGCCTTGGGAGATCGAGAAGCTTTCGAGTAGAGTCTTGCTCTGCGCATCCGAGTAGCGATCGCTTGAGAACTCCGACAGCATGTTACTGCGTAGCGCCCACGAGATCGGAGAGAACCAGTACATCCAGATCCAGTAGTCCGGGATCAAGTCAGCCAGGATGATGTTACCCGAGAAGAGCAGAAGAAGCTCACAGAGATCGAAGCAAGAGCCTGGCCCACCGTAATACTCGGTGACAGTGCACTGAGCATCGTCATGTAGGCGCTGATGGCGTGCTGGAAGGACACGAGCACCAGGAAGAACACGATGTACTTCTCGAACGTCCGCGTCAAGCCACTCATGAAGTAGAAGAACGTGCCAAGAACGAACGAGACGACCAGGTTCACCGGAATCTGCACCACACTCTCGGCAATTGCGTAGGATCGTACGGAAGAAGTTGCGCGGACGCTGTTTGTAGAACACCCTGCGCAGCTGGAACGAGATGGTGATCTGCTGCCACGCCTGCCGCTGGAACAGCGCGATGCTGAAGAAGATCATGCGCAGGTAGTACGTCGAGCTCACGTCGAAGTAGATCATCCCCATGACGAGTCCAATAATCAGCGCCTCCGTCAGCTTGCCCCACAGCAGCGGGGGGTCCCGCAGCCACACGAGCTTCTGTCGATTCAGTAGCAGCAACGTGCTTGGCACGAAGGCCAGCCCAAACTCGGACTTCTCCTTCGAGCGAGCCAAGTTCACCACGCTTTTGGCCTTCTTGAAGTCTTCAGGACTCTCAAACTGGTGCTCATTGAAGCCCTTGCCGATCGCCTCGTGGGTTTTCCGGTAGATGCTCGACTGGCAAAATAGGTTGTTGAAGTCCTCCGATGCCACCGCCAAATCTTTGATCGGAATGCTGCCGTTCGCGTAGCGGTGGCCCCGTCCCGACGTTACTTCAATCAGGAAATCTGCCGGGTCAACACGAGGCGGACACGTGAACCCATGACCTTCAAAGTAGTTCAAGATCTCCGTCCTCGGACCATGGTAGACCATGTAACCTTCGTTGATCATCAAAATGTCGTCGAACATCTCCACCACCTCCGGCGTCGGCTGCAGCAGTGCAATGACCGCCGACCCGCCGAGCGTCTTGCACCACGTGCGCATCGACTTGATGATCAAGGTTGCGCACTGTCCACCCGTGGAGATCTCGTCACACAGAACAAGCTCTGGCCGCCCACCAGCACTTCACCAATCGTCACACGCTTGCGTTCACCACCACTGACGCCTCGTAGCAAGGCGTCACCCACGACGGTGTTCGAACAGTCTTCAAGCCCAAAATCTGGATAAACAGCTCCGTCCTCAACGCAGCAATGTCGCTCTCTCGTCTGGTTGGTCCTCGGTCGGCCGTTCACGCACATGTCGGCGAACTTGAACGTCTCGCGCACCGTGAGCGTCGGGATGTGGTTGTCCGTCTGGTCCACCAGGCCCCCAGCTTGATGAGGTCGATCTCCTCGCCCTTGAGACCCGAGTACAGGATCTCGCCGCCGATCTCCGTGCTCGCATTGTCCTGCAGCTTGCCGGCCATCGCCTTGAGGAACGTCGACTTGCCGGCGCCGGGGTTGGCCAGCACCAGCGTCATGGAGCCGGTTGATGATGCCGCTCATCGGGTGCAGCGCGTGCTTGGTGGTCATGGGGATCTTCTGCCACGGCGTGAAGATGGAGGCCAGGTGCGACCCCACCGTGCCGTGGGAGCCCACCTCAGCAGGCACCTGCACCGAGAACGACAGGTTCTCGAAGCGCACTTCTGGCGTGGGCAGCTGCAGGTTGATCTTGCGGGACAGGTGGTCGTACTTCTTGTAGAACCGCTCGAGGCCTCCGTTCAGCATCGTGTCCAGGTCGTCGGCACGCAGTGTACTGTAGCGACTGGCCATGGTGTCGCGGTTGTTCGAGTACGGGTCCTGCAGGCTGCGGAAGTTGAGCGAGCGGTAGACCTCGGGCACTTGCTCGCCGCCGTCGTTGGCCTCCGGCTGCAGCAGGCTGGTTTTGGCCTCGTCCGTCGCCATGGCTGGGGATCTGATGGAGATCGACTTGCTTGGCGCGGCGCAAAAGCGGGAGTGAGCGGAAGTGACCGAGGCCGCCGTGGCAGAGCTAAGGGCTCACGAGGAAGTTAGTTGCCGGTGAGCGTGGCGCGATATACTCAAACCGAGTCATTTTTTTCATGTTGAAGTGAGCCGCGCCGTTTCACAGGCACGCAGCTTTTAAGCGCGCTTGGATGGGTGCTTAGTTTAGTCAAGTATGTTTGAGCGGCTGCGTTTGCAAGTCAAAGCTCGGCTTTTACGGGCTATGCGCGCCGTCATCTTTCGACGCTGGCCCAGCACTCGGCAAACGCTCTCGCTGGCCGCACTGATCCGATGCCCGCAGCGATTTGCTGCCTACGCGTCATATATCGGCGGCGCTGGCAGCTGGCGCGGCTGCCGGCTGAGCGAGCGGCTCGTTCTGGCACCACATTGCAAACTGCAACGGTCGGGGCATCTACCGGTAGTCTTCGCCGCTTGAGGCAAGCTCTCTGGCAGGGCTCGCGCGGTTGGCTCCCCGCCACTCGTGCGCTTTGCCGTCGAATAGCTTCGCCGATCTCGACTTGCCTTGCGTGGCGCCAGAGCGCTTCAAGGTGATCAAGCAGACGTGCGTCAACGTGCAATTGAGGCCTCTCGACTCAAGCGCTGGACATGTACGTCCGGACCGTCGGGAACGACTATCGAGGTGTTGTCGGCGTTGTCGCAATAGAGTGCACGGTACCGCAAATCCTGTCAAGAAGGTACACCGACGGACATTATGCAAGGTGACGAGCGCGGCTCTCGTTAATGCATAGGACCAGCAGTGCAACCAAAAGCAAACTTCAGACTGGGTGCAGGCTGAAGTTTCGCACGGTGGCTCTCGCGCGGGATCACCTGTTCAACACCGTACATACATGGCCGAGAGGAAACAGGCTGCTGCTGCTGCTGCTGCTGTGGAGCACAGCTTTTTTGCAGTCATAGAGGCTGTACAATTACAGCCGCGTATGAATCTCGCTGGCAGCACAGCATACATGTAATCCGCGACCAGCGTCGACGCGAATCGAGCCGGTGCATTGACTTCACCCTGGAGAACAAATACCCCGGCGAATCCGCTGGCATCGTCTTCGGTGATGAAATCGTGTAGATGGTGAAGTATACTTGACCCTGCCAAATTGAGTACTTGTGCCATCGGATGTACTGTAGAATCAAGTACTAGATAGGGACAGCCCAAAATTTCGCATTCTGAGGTGCCCAATAGACCGGCTATGCGCGGTCCAGTCCCAAAATAGCCAAAAGATATCATTTTGGGTCGCGCCCGCTCGCGCAATGGCGGTCTCTGCCGCGAAGTCCGTGGCGGCCACTATAATAGGGCTCATTCGCATTATGATCGCCCCAGCGCTTGCCCGTCTGCCGCTGCCATCGATGTACGAGCTTCTTTAAGTCTACGAAACCGCGAGCTGGCTAAACCCTGACCCGAGCTCCGCTGCACAGCTTGATTTGCTGATCCGAGCGGCTTCAAGCCACAGTCGAATTCGGGCCGGAACAAGGCGCGGGCCCGTCGTCGTCTTGGCCGCGAGTCCAGCTGGTGGAGCGCGACCGAAGACAAGTCCGTTCATTGCATTTCCTGCGTACATGTATTCCTCCGCTTCGTCAACGCGCGGTATGGCGACAAGGCACAACGTAATACACAGGTTGATTAAAGTCGCAAATCGCCGACGCGGGCCACGCGCCTTCGCCTTCGAGGGCCTCGAGGCGAGGCTATCCTGCCGAGCCCAGCGACCTTTCACGGCTGTCAAGCCCGCTTATTCGTAAAGGTACCACTTTGGAAATCGTCTCGGCGCTGCATGTATGTTATTTCCGAGTCACACGGCCCATCTGCTTCAGTCGTTAAATCGCATCACCCTAGCCTCCGCTACGTACGCGCCGTGTCCCTCTATACAGTGAGCCTGTCAATCAGAGTGAGCGTCTTGGTCCACACAGCTCGCTCTTGAGCGCCTTCGCCACCCACCAAGTCACTCTTCAATTTGCCTCGGACCGCGAGCTCCATCCGAATCGAAGAGCCCCAGTCCAGACCACCCATGGCCACGGAGGACAAGAAGACCGAGGCTACGGCCAGCCTGCTGCAGCCGGAGGCCAACGACGGCGGCGAGCAAGTGCCCGAGGTCTACCGCTCGCTCAACTTCCGCAGCCTGCAGGACCCGTACTCGCACAACCGCGACACCATGGCCAGTCGCTACAGTACACTGCGTGCCGACGACCTGGACACGATGCTGAACGGAGGCCTCGAGCGGTTCTACAAGAAGTACGACCACCTGTCCCGCAAGATCAACCTGCAGCTGCCCACGCCAGAAGTGCGCTTCGAGAACCTGTCGTTCTCGGTGCAGGTGCCTGCTGAGGTGGGCTCCCACGGCACGGTGGGGTCGCACCTGGCCTCCATTTCACGCCGTGGCAGAAGATCCCCATGACCACCAAGCACGCGCTGCACCCGATGAGCGGCATCATCAAGCCCGGCTCCATGACGCTGGTGCTGGCCAACCCCGGCGCCGGCAAGTCGACGTTCCTCAAGGCGATGGCCGGCAAGCTGCAGGACAATGCGAGCACGGAGATCGGCGGCGAGATCCTGTACTCGGTCTCAAGGGCGAGGAGATCGACCTCATCAAGCTGGCGGGACTGGTGGACCAGACGGACAACCACATCCCGACGCTCACGGTGCGCGAGACGTTCAAGTTCGCCGACATGTGCGTGAACGGCCGACCGGAAGACCAGCCCGAGGAGATGCGCGAGATCGCGGCACTCCGCACGGAGCTGATGCTGCAGATCTTGGGTCTGGAGAACTGCGCCGACACTGTTGTCGGTGATGCTCTGCTGCGAGGTGTGAGCGGTGGTGAACGCAAGCGTGTGACGGTGGGCGAGGTGCTGGTGGGTGGCCAGAGCTTGTTCCTGTGTGACGAGATCTCGACGGGACTGGATAGTGCCGCCACGTTCGACATCATCAAGGCGCTTCGCACGTGGTGCAAGACGCTGGGCGGTTCCGTCATGGTGGCGCTGCTGCAGCCGACTCCCGAGGTCGTGGAGCAGTTCGACGACATCCTGATGGTGAACGAGGGCCACATGGTCTACCACGGCCCGAGGACGGAGATTCTGGACTACTTCCAGGGCCTCGGTTTCACGTGTCCCGCCGCGTGTGGACCCTGCTGACTTCCTCATTGAGGTGACGTCGGGACGTGGCCACCTCTACTCGAACGGCAATGTCCCTAACAAGGACCTCGCTGTTTCGTCCGAGGACTTCAACAACCTCTTCTGTCAGTCGAGTATCTACAAGAAGACGCACGAGGCGATCAGCAAGGGCTTCAACGAGCACCAGTTCGAGAACGCGGAGGACTTCAAGAAGGCCAAGAGTGTGGCCAACCTGGCTCGCTCAAAGGAGAAATCCGAGTTCGGCCTGGCGTTTGTGCCGAGCACGATGCTGCTGCTGAACCGGCAGAAGTTGATCTGGCTGCGCGACCCGCCGTTGCTGTGGGGGAAGCTGTTCGAGGCGCTCATCGTGGGTCTGGTGCTTGGTATGATCTACTTCGACGTGAGCTCGACGTACTACCTGCGCATGATCTTCTTCAGCATCGCGCTGTTCCAGCGGCAGGCGTGGCAGCAGATCACCATCTCGTTCCAGCTGCGTAAGGTGTTCTACAAGCAACGCCCTCGCAACTTCTTCCGTACGACATCCTACGCAATTGCCGAAAGTGTGGTGCAGATTCCGGTGAACCTGGTCGTCTCGTTCATCCTGGGCACGTTCTTCTACTTCATGAGTGGACTGACGCGGACGTTCGAGAAGTACATCGTGTTCTTCCTGGTGCTCGTGTCCTTCCAGCACGCCATCAGCGCGTACATGACGATGCTCAGTTCTCTGTCGCCAAGCATTACGGTGGGTCAGGCTCTTGCTGCTATCTCCGTGAGCTTCTTCTTGCTCTTCTCGGGTAACATCATCCTGGCCGACCTGATCCCGGACTACTGGATCTGGATGTACTGGTTCTCTCCGATCTCGGGCTGCGCAGTAACATGCTGTCGGAGTTCTCAAGCGACCGCTACACCCCTGTCGAAAGCCAAACGTTGCTGGACAGCTTCTCGATCACGCAGGGTACGGAGTACGTTTGGTTCGGTATCGTCGTCCTCTTGGCGTACTACTTCGTGTTCACGACGCTGAACGGCATGGCGCTGCACTACATCCGCTACGAGAAGTACAAGGGAGTGAGCGTGAAGCCGATGACGGCCAAGGCTGAAGATGAGGACAATGTGTACGTTGAGGTGAACACCCCTGGTGCTGACGGTGCCAAGGGTAACAGCGGTGGCCTGCCGTTCACTCCGTCGAACCTGTGCATCAAGGACCTCGAGTACTTTGTGACGCTGCCTTCTGGTGAGGAGAAGCAGTTGCTTCGTGGCATCACGGCCCACTTCGAGCCTGGCCGCATGGTGGCGCTCATGGGAGCGACGGGTGCTGGTAAGACGACGCTCATGGATGTGATCGCCGGACGTAAGACCGGTGGCCGCATTGTGGGTGACATCATTGTGAACGGTGAGAAGGACCCGGCGAACTTCAGCCGCATCACGGCGTACTGCGAGCAGATGGACATCCACTCGGAGGCCGCGACGATCTACGAGGCGCTCGTGTTCTCTGCCAACCTGCGTCTGCCGCCCAACTTCACGGAGGAAGAGCGCATGAACCTGGTGCACGAGACGCTTGATCTACTCGAGCTGACGGCAATTTCGGGTGCCATGGTTGGCAGCCTGTCCGTGGAGCAGAAGAAACGTGTGACGATCGGTGTGGAGGTGGTGTCGAACCCGAGTATTCTCTTCCTGGACGAGCCGACCAGTGGTTTGGACGCGCGTTCGGCGCTGATCGTGATGCGCGGCGTGCAGTCGATTGCGCGCACGGGCCGTACGGTGCTGTGCACGATCCACCAGCCGAGTATCTCGATCTTTGAGCTGTTCGATGGACTTCTGCTGCTGCAGAAGGGTGGCTTCACGGCCTACTTCGGCGACTTGGGCGTGGACTCCGTCAAGATGCTCGAGTACTTCGCGTCGATTCCTGGCACGATGGAGATCCGTCCTCAATACAACCCGGCCACGTACATGCTGGAGGTCATTGGCGCTGGTATCGGTCGACGTGAAGGACTACTCGATCGAGTACAAGAACAGCGAGCTCTACAAGTCCAACCGCGAGCGCACGCTGAAGCTTGCTGAGGTGTCGGACGAGTTCGTGCGTCACTCGACGCTGAACTACGATCCGATTGCCACGGGCTTCACCAACCAGCTTGGTCAGCTTGCCAAGAAGCAGCAGCTCACGTACTGGCGCAACCCGCAGTACAACTTCATGCGTATGTTCCTGTTCCCGCTGTTCGGCATCATCTTCGGCACGACGTTCTACCAGTTGTCGGCTGACAGCGTCAAGCGTATCAACTCGCACATTGGTCTCATCTACAACAGTATGGACTTCATTGGTGTGATCAACCTCATGACGGTGCTGGAGGTGACGTGCGCCGAGCGCGCCGTGTTCTACCGCGAGCGCATGTCGAACTACTACGGCCCGCTGCCGTACAGTCTGTCGCTGTTCTTCGCTGAGGTGCCGTACCTGGTCGTGGTGATCATCCTGTTCGTGACGATCGAGTACTGGCTGGTGGGCTGGAGCGACAACGTCGGCAACTTCTTCTTCTTCATGTTCGTGTTCTACCTGTACACGTCGGCGTGTACTTTCGTGGGCCAGTGGATGTCTGCTTTGATGCCGAACGAGAAGGTGGCGAACGTGGCGGTGGGCGCTTTGTCGTGCCTGTTCAACCTGTTCTCGGGCTACCTGCTGCCGCGCCCTGCCATGAAGGCGGGCTACAAGTGGTTCACGTACCTGATGCCGTCGAGCTACTCGCTGTCGGCACTGGTGGGCGTCCAGCTCGGCGAGGTCCAGGACATCATTTCTGTGACGTCGGGTAACACGACGACGGAGATGACGGTGGCTCAGTATGTTGAGGACACGTACGACTTCCGGCCGGACAGCAAGTACAACTTCATGGTTGGCCTTATCGTGATCTGGGCGGTGCTGCAGGTCGCCATCTACCTGACGTTCAAGTACGTGAGCCACCTCAAGAGATAAGCGGCGACGTTGAAGACAAACGTTGTCACAGAGCCATCGACACACTGTTTAGCAGCGAAGAGATAGCTGCTCCTGCATTTGACTTTACTTTTGAAGTAGATTTTTGTTTGATTGCATCCTTGTTCAGTTTTTCGTTTACATGCACATTGCTGGAAGCAGAACAACTTGCTCGGCACCATAAGCTGCGAAGGTGGCGCCGACCAACGCAGTGGACTCACAGCCCGAACACGCAGTGCCGCATGGT
The DNA here is from genome assembly GCF_020800215.1 of Phytophthora ramorum. NCBI lineage: Eukaryota > Oomycota > Peronosporomycetes > Peronosporales > Peronosporaceae > Phytophthora > Phytophthora ramorum. The sequence goes on along the minus strand of NW_027150648.1, from coordinate 4,606,996 downwards.
CGAGTGCCCCGTGCACAGTACGTACCTGGGCGAGGGCTTCCCCGGCACACCTTTGGACGCCACCAAGCCCATCCAGGGTCCGTACGGCACGGTCAGTCCGGCCCGGCGTTCGGCAAGTGCCCCGTGACGAGCAACACGGCGTTCGAACAGGACGACGACGTCGAGTTCGCCCGCAACCTGAACCTCAAGAAGCTCAACGCGTTCGCGCTGGGCCACGGCTGGTACTTCTGGAACTTCAAGACGGAGCTGGGCTCGCGCTGGAACTTCCTCGAGCTCGTGCGGCAGGGCGCGTTCCCCAAGAACGTGTCGCACTACCACGACAGCGAGGCCGTGTTTCGGCCTGCGAGAAGGAGGACCGGGGCGAGTTCCTGTGCGCGGCCAAGCGGGGCGTGCACCCGGACGACCTCAAGCGGGGGATCGGCTTCGCGTGCGGCGGCGACCACGTCGACTGCTCCGAGATGGACACCAAGTTCTTGACGCTCGAGGAGCGCGCCGACTGGGTCTTCAACGAGTACTGGCACTCGCACCGCCACTCGGGCGCCACGTGCGACTTCGGAGGCGCCGCTCACCTCCTGAGCACCAGCCAGCAGCCCACGCCGAGTCTGGACGAGCAGCACCTGCACCTCGCCACGTCGCCCTCCTCGCCCGCGATGGTCGTCCTGTGGAGCTTCGTGGGGGTCGCAGCGGGCATCCTGTTCGTGGTCGTCGCGGGCGTGCGCATCATGGCGCGCCACAAGCGGCGGCAGGAATACTCGCCGCTCATGCAGGTGACGCAAGTGGTGTAGATCATAAAGCACCAATGCACATTCATTATTCAACCTCTGCGTTCTAGTTCTAGCTACCATGCCTTGGGTCTCTCTTGCCATCGCGGAGACAGACTTGCCTGCTTCAACCTGCTGGCTGGCTGCCGTTAAGCTTAAGCGCGCTTACCTGCCACGCCCTATGCATCGCGTCGGCATTGGCCAGGCAGCGAAAAGGCCGACCCTTTCAACAGCGTGAAGTGATCGCTTGAGCGCTTTGCGTGTCGCGGAGGTGTTGCCCGCCGGGTGGTGGCGGTGTCTTCGCCGCGACGTGCATGCAGGCCGACGACGTGAATCTGCGGCGGCAACTTTATGCGCGCTCGTCGTGAGGAGCCCAAAATTCCCTTGGGGGCGCCCAACGCTGACTCCTATAGTGAGAGCAAGTGTAACGATTTAAGCGCGGCGTCCCGGCTGTGCATTCGGACCCCTTTCTCTTGCAGATGGACCCCTGGCTCTGCGTGCGCACCCAAAACAAGCCAAAGATATCGTTTTGGGCTGTGCCTCTCGGGCAGTCGTCTTGCCTTTGACAATCCTTGCCTTGTTTGCACAAGGCATGAAGACTCCCATCTGCCAGCACAAACCACAAAAGACTTATCGCCGACGACGGGTTACGCTTGCCAGCACAGGCGAACAAGCCTTGCTGCAAGCGCCTGACGGTCAGGCTGCAGTGTGGAGGCCAGGCGACTCAGCGTGAGGTCGCGGCACAGCGCAGGGCCAGCACGCAGCCGCGCTCTTCACGCTCGCTCGCAGATAAGGGTCTTGAAGAGATACTCTCTTGCACGCTCAGCTCTTCACGCCGCCGAGAGAGTCTCTCGGGAGACCCACGCCTTGGTTGCCTCGACGACGAGCGTGACCGCGAAGCAATCGTGTGCTGAACACGCATCCAACGGTGATGGGTACAGGCCGGAACATTACATTAGAGAGCCGACCAATCACAGACGCCGGCCCTCCATAGATTATAAATGACCGACAACGGTTGACACCTAATTACATTACTGCATGCAGGCGAGGCCGCCACTGCTCCTGCCTGCCTTGCTGCAACAGCAATGCCCAGTCATGCAAATAAAGCGCGGGGGCGACAGCCTCGTTGAGGGAACGACACCTTCTGCTCGACGCCGACGACCTCGACGGGTCGGCCTTCCGCTGGCCGCGTGCAGGCCACCAGCTCCACGTTGATGCGCGACTGCGGCCCTCGTATGCCCGGGTACTTCAGCGTCCCGCGCAGCCTCTTGGGCGACAGCTCTCCGCCTTGGGCCAAGTGCTGCACGTCTCAGCGGCAGCACACCTCCCCAAAACCGGAACTCGTCCAGCAGCCCATGGAACCCGTACCAGCCTACGAATTCTGCATGTGGGAAGTCGCCCCCGCCTGCTGTGATGTATCCCGTCCCGACCTGTTCGTGGAGTAGATGCTGCCACTCGCGATGCAGTGATCCTGTTGCAGACCACACCTTCTCGCCGTCCAGGTACACGTCTTGCCGTTCACGATCGAGATCGTACGTCAGCACGAGATGGTACCAGCGATCGCACTTGAGGTCCTTAGCTACGGGCGTCTTGAAGTCCAGCACCGAGCAGTACAAATTCCGCTTCGAGTCCACCATGACGAATTGCTGGTGGTACTGCGGCCAGTTCCTGCTATCTCGTTCCTCCGACTGCAGTCCGAAGATGACTCCTCCTGTGTAAGGGGTCTCGAGGCCCGGTTCAGGCGTCACCTCGGGCAGGAGACTGAGCCACAGGTCAAAGCTGAAGCTCTCCTCGTAGAGCGTTCGTAGTCCAAAGTACATCCGTCGGAATTGGCCCCAGTCGGTCGGCGGCGGGTACTCCACGCAGGCGAAGGACGCGCGCATGAGCTCGTCATTGTCGTCCGTGGCCAAGCCGTGGAACTGCATGGATCTCGCCCTGCATATAGCGCCGCTTCCATGTGTGCAGCAAGTGCTGCTGGTTCTCGGGGATTGCGCCGTGCACCAGCCTCTCGTGCCAGAATAGTCCGTCGGACAGCAAGCGCAACCACCAGCTGCTCGTGTGCGACAGCTGAAAGGCATCAAAGCCCGGCAGGAAGCCGCAAATCGCCTCCACCACCTCCGACGGCAGCTCTTCCAGGCGCATGGAACCGAAACGCGCGCGACCAGTGCAGTTGAAGAATGACAGCCCGGCTGCCGCGCCGCTCTGGAGCTCGGAGGCAGGACCTATGGACAGCCCGCCCTAAAAAGAGCCTTGAAGTTGAACCTTTCATAATTTACAGTAGTTTACAGATAAATTACACGCAGGCGACTTCTCTGAGCGACTATAGCTTGCCTACCGGAGCCGGCTTATCTAGATCCAAATGAGCCTCTCCGTCCGACCACCACTCTTGCCATTCCGCACTCAGTTGCCAACCGAAGATGGCGCACATGTTGGAAGCGCGCATATGCTCGTTCTTTCACTTTTGGTGCAAGGTCAGGATTTGGTAGTAAATCGATAGTAGTACTATGTGATTAAGTATATAGTACTATTGTAAAATCTAAATGTAGCCGCTGGTACTAACGAAAAACTAGTAATCCGAAATGTTGGGTGCTAGCACTAAAATTAAATACTATTTTACAGGATCAAGGAACATCTGTGTCGAGTCAGGCCACTGAGGGCGATGCGGCCGGCCTCGTAGTCTCTCAAAGCTAAAGCGACACTGAGTCGCAAAATTGATGCTGGTATTCCTGAAGACATCGACCATCACTAGTCTCCAAGAGCTCGTGATTCTGTGTGGAATGTGATTCATTTGTGGACGACGCCTGTGACCGTCAATAGGAAAATGTACACGCACATTTGCACGATTCGTACAAATACACAGCCCTGGAAGAAAAATCTCTATGTATATGTGCGTACAGCTAGAATACCTTTCCAGCGATAGCTTTTGCTCGCGCGAGTCTGGCTGGGCCGTTGTTCACCGACAGCTTTACAAGAGTGAGAGTTTTCGCCGAGATATTTCGTCATACTAACTCTTCGCACGCTTACAAGCAATGAGCGAACTCAGCGTCAGCTACATGTACCATCACAACACTGTTTTGACTCGAAGCTTTCTATCTTATTATTGTTCTTTTTAATTAGTAATATTACCTTTTCAACCTCACTCACTTCGTAACTACTATTCATATAGTTTGTAAGTAAAAAACTATCTCATATTAGTACTATTACTGATATCCATTTTACTACAATCGCCATCAATTTAGAGAGACCTCCACGTTGCTGTTTCAATGGCTCGGAAAGTCGGATCCTCCACGTGCTGTTTAAATGGCTCGGAAGTCGCAAAGTGGGCAAATCGTCCTCCACTGGAGTGTGAATTGCCTACTTTCCGACTTTCCGAGCCAAACAAACAGCAACCAAAATAATATTTGGGCAGTACCACGATGCTCTCGCCACCTAGCCCTAATTGCCGTTTCTCTGGACTGCGGCACTCTCCATCGACATAAGCGCGCTTTCCAGTGATCCCACTTCAACCAGCTCGGAAGTGTTCCTCCACAACAACAACGTCAAACCGCGCGCCACGCCTCCGCATCGCTCACTTCCCAATTTGCCAAGTCCCGACCCAAGCTCCTCCGTCCAAGTCGGCCATGTCCAAGGAAGGCGCCAAGACGAGTTTGCTCCAGCCGGAGGCTGCCAAGGCCGACGGAGACGTGCCCGAGGTCTACCGCTCGCTCAACTTCCGCAGCCTGCAGGACCCGTACTCCCAGAACCGAGACACCATGGGCAGTCGCTATAGCACGCTGAGGGCCGAGAACCTCGAGACGATGCTCAACGGAGGCCTCGAGCGCTTCTACAAGAAGTACGACCACCTGTCACGGAAGGTCAACATCCAGCTGCCCACCCCCGAGGTGCGCTTCGAGAACTTGTCCTTCACGGTGCAAGTGCCCGCGTCCGTGGAGGACCACGGCACGGTGGGGTCCCATCTGCGGGGCATCTTCACGCCCTGGAAGAGACCTGCCATGGTCACCAAGCACGCGCTGCACCCCATGAGTGGGGTCATCAAGCCTGGCTCGTTGACGTTGATCCTGGCCAACCCTGGCTCAGGCAAGTCGACCTTCTTGAAGGCTCTAGCTGGCAAACTCCAAAGCTCGTCAAAGACCAAAGTCGGGGGAGAAATCCTCTACTCGGGGCTGAGGGGGGACGAGATCGACCTCATCAAGCTGGCCGGTCTCGTGGACCAGACGGATAACCACATCGCCACGTTGACGGTGCGGGAGACGTTCAAGTTCGCCGACATGTGCGTCAACGGGCTGCCCGAGGACCAACCGGAGGAGATGCGCGACATCGCCGCGTTGAGGACCGAGCTCTTCATCCAGATCTTGGGCATGGACGAGTGCGCCGACACGGTGGTGGGGGACGCCCTGCTGCGAGGAGTGAGTGGTGGTGAACGCAAGCGCGTGACTATCGGCGAGGTGCTGGTGGGTGGCCAGAGCTTGTTCCTGTGTGACGAGATCTCCACGGGGCTGGACAGCGCCGCGACCTTCGACATCAAAGTCGCTGCGTACGTGGTGCAAGACGCTGGGCGGGTCGGCGGTCATTGCACTGCTGCAGCCGACGCCCGAGGTGGTGGAGATGTTCGACGACATCTTGATGGTCAACGAGGGCCACATGATGTACCATGGCCCGCGGACCGAGATCCTCGACTACTTCGAGGAGCGCGGCTTCACGTGTCCGCCTCGTGTGGATCCTGCTGACTTCCTCATTGAGGTGACGTCGGGACGCGGCCACCGCTACGCAAACGGCAGCATCCCGACCAAGGACCTCCCAGTGTCGTCGGAAGACTTCAACAACCTCTTCTGCCAGTCCAGCATCTACCGGAAGACGCACGAGGTCATCGGCAAGGGCTTCAACGAGCACCAGTTCGAGAACGCGGAGGACTTCAAGAAGGCCAAGAGCGTGGCCAACCTGGCCCGCTCCAAGCAGACGTCCGAGTTTGGGCTGGCCTTCGTGCCCAGCACGATGCTGCTACTGAATCGACAGAAGCTCGTGTGGCTGCGGGACCCCCGCTACTGTGGGGCAAGCTGACGGAGGCGCTGATTATTGGACTCGTCATGGGGATGATCTACTTCGACGTGAGCTCGACGTACTACCTGCGCATGATCTTCTTCAGCATCGCGTTGTTCCAGCGTCAGGCGTGGCAGCAGATCACCATCTCGTTCCAGCTGCGGAAGGTGTTCTACAAGCAACGGCCTCGCAACTTCTTCCGTACGTCGTCGTACGCGATAGCTGAAAGCGTGGTGCAGATTCCCGTGAATATGGCCGTCTCGTTCGTCCTGGGCACGTTCTTCTACTTCATGAGTGGCTTGACGCGCACGTTCGAGAAGTACATCGTGTTCTACCTGGTGCTGCTGTGCTTCCAGCACGCCATCAGCGCCTACATGACCATGTTGAGCTCGCTCGCGCCAAGTATCACGGTGGGCCAGGCTCTAGCTGCTATCTCCGTGAGCTTCTTCCTGCTCTTCTCGGGTAACATCATCCTGGCCGACTTGATCCCGGACTACTGGATCTGGATGTACTGGTTCTCTCCGATCTCGTGGGCGCTACGGTCCAACATGCTGTCGGAGTTCTCGAGCGACCGCTACTCGGACGCAGTGAGCAAGGCGCAGCTGGAGAGCTTCTCCATCAAGCAAGGCACGGGCTACATCTGGTTCGGTGTTGCCGTGCTCATCGTGTACTACTTCGCCTTCACGAGCTTCAACGCTTTGGCGCTGCACTACATCCGCTATGAGAAGTTCAAGGGGGTGAGTGCGAAGGCCATGCAGGAGGAGAGCTCGCACAACGTGTACGTTGAGGTGAGCACTCCATCAGCTGCGCAGCCAGGCATCGGATCGACGAAGGTCAAGGGTGGCGGTCTCCCGTTTACCCCTACGAACTTGTGCATCAAGGACCTGGACTACTACGTGACGCTGCCGTCGGGCGAGGAGAGACAATTGCTGCGTAAGATCACCGCTCACTTCGAGCCTGGCCGCATGGTGGCGCTCATGGGAGCGACGGGTGCTGGTAAGACGACGCTCATGGATGTGATCGCTGGGCGTAAGACCGGTGGCCGCATCGTGGGCGACATCTACGTGAACGGCGAGCTGAAGGACCCGTCGATCTTCAGTCGCATCACGGCGTACTGCGAGCAGATGGACATCCACTCGGAGGCCGCCACGATCTACGAAGCGTTGGTCTTCTCCGCAAAGCTGCGGCTACCGCCCAACTTCACGGAGGAAGAGCGCATGAACCTGGTGCACGAGACGTTGGAGCTGCTGGAGCTGACCTCGATCGCCGGTGAAATGGTGGGCAGTCTGTCGGTGGAGCAGAAGAAACGCGTGACGATCGGTGTGGAGGTGGTGTCGAACCCTAGCGTCCTGTTCCTGGATGAACCGACGAGCGGCCTCGACGCTCGCTCAGCACTCATCGTCATGCGTGGAGTGCAGTCGATCGCACGCACGGGCCGTACGGTGCTGTGCACGATCCACCAGCCGAGTATCTCGATCTTCGAGCTGTTCGACGGACTTCTGCTGCTGCAGAAGGGTGGCTTCACGGCCTACTTCGGCGACTTGGGCGTGGACTCGGTGAAGATGCTCGAGTACTTCGCGTCCATTCCTGGCACGGAGGAGATTCGTCCTCAATACAACCCGGCCACGTACATGTTGGAGGTGATCGGTGCTGGTATCGGTCGCGACGTGAAGGACTACTCGATCGAGTACAAGAACAGCCAGCTGTGTGCGAAGAACCGTGAGCGCACGCTCGAAGTGTGCAAGGTGTCGGACGAGTTCGTGCGTCACTCGACACTCAACTACGATCCGATTGCCACGGGCTTCACCAACCAGCTCCGTGCGCTGACGACCAAGCAGCGACTCACGTACTGGCGCAACCCGCAGTACAACTTCATGCGTGTGTTCCTCTTCCCGATCTTCGCCATCATCTTCGGCACGACGTTCTACAGTTGTCGGCTGACAGCGTCAAGCGATCAACTCGCACATCGGTCTCATCTACAACAGTATGGACTTCATCGGCGTGACGAACCTCATGACGGTGATCGAGGTGACGTGCGCCGAGCGCGCCGTGTTCTACCGTGAGCGCATGTCGAACTACTACAGTCCGCTGCCGTACAGTCTGTCGCTGTTCTTCGCCGAAATCCCGTACCTGATTGTGGTGATCATCCTGTTCGTGACGATCGAGTACTGGCTGGTGGGCTGGAGCGACAACGCGGGCGACTTCTTCTTCTTCCTGTTCGTGTTCTACCTGTACACGTCGGCGTGCACGTACATCGGGCAGTGGATGTCTGCGTTGATGCCGAACGAGAAGGTGGCGAACGTGGCGGTGGGTGCTTTGTCATGTCTGTTCAACCTGTTCTCGGGTTACCTGCTGCCGCGCACGGCCATGAAGGCGGGCTACAAGTGGTTCACGTACCTGATGCCGTCGAGCTACTCGCTGTCGGCTCTTGTTGGCGCTCAGTTCGGCGACAACCAAGACATTATCGCGGTGACGTCGGGCAACGTGACGACGCAAATGACGGTCTCCAAGTACATCGAGAACATCTACGACTTCCGGCCGGACAGCAAGTACAACTTCATGGTCGGGCTCATCGTGATCTGGGCGGTGGTGCAGGTCGCCATCTACCTCACGTTCAAGTACGTGAGCCACCTCAAGAGATAAGCGCGATCGACCGTGACCAACTTCTGCAACCCCAAGCTTCATCTGGTGCTTCCTTTCTGTATTAACACCCACAATCAATCCATGCGTAGCTCGTGACTTTCACTCGTGTTCGGTCACGCTGCCTGTGTAACGTCGTTGGGGCGCACCATGAGGCCGTGGCTCGGCGAGCACTCGAAGTATCTCACGCCTTTGATGGAGCCGTCGTTCTTCCCTACTGGAGAGCTCAGCGCGACGCCCACAAACTCACCTTTGGCGTAGTGAACGTTTCCTGTGAACATGACAACCTGCAGTTCCATTCATTGTTAGCCTTGGCGACTCAGCAGCACCCAGAAGGAGAGTACGTACCCCAGAGTGCTTCCCATGGATGCGCACTTTGCTGCCGATGGTTGGCGCCGATCCTTCGTGCTTTGAGCACTCGTTCGGTGAGGAAGGGCTTGCCTTTGCTGCTTGCTTCAACGGACCCCTCTCGACCTCGTCGTCGTCGCTGCTCCAAGTAGGACTCTTCGAGCCGAAAGCCACACCCGAGTGCTCGAAGAAGCTCATGAATTCGTCCTCCCTGTCACCACAAGGAGCCGCCGATGAGCTACACAGCAAACACAAATCTCACCAAGGAATACTCATCACGTACAGTCCTGCACCCGCGCCGTCGAACATCATGCCGTGCGCGAACATGTCCATGAGCTCCTGGTCGACGTAGGACGGGAAGCCAGGCGGTTCTTGAGGCACTTGGCGCTTGCCTGTCCGTCGGAGATTCACTCGAACTCCCCCGTTCTTCTTCCCGTTCTTGCGGCTCCGACCTGGTGGCGAGGCCCCAAACAACATGTCAAACATGAAGAGCATCTCGTCCATCGACGGCATGTCGAGATCGTCGTCAAACTCGAACTCCCCATCGAAATCTCCTCCGAAAAAGTCTTCAAACTCCCGATCGCCCGCACTCGGCTCTCGTTTCAAGTGATCGTCCACGCGCTTGTAAGCCGCCGAGAGCTGCTGGAATTTGGCGGTCGCGGCCGGGTCCGGATTCTTGTCTGGGTGGAACTGCAGTGCCAACTTCCGGTATGCCCTTTTCACTTGATCTGCGGTGGCATCTCGCGTCAAGCCCAAGGTATTATACGCTTCGTGGATGGAGATCGTCATGACAGGATCAAGGTGGAGCGCGAGTGCCTGGCAGGCGAGCGACGCTTCAAATGGATGAAATCTTTCGAGGTAACGGACAGGAATTCATTCGTGACATGGAACTCTACTTAGGTAAATGTATATCTACTTACACGGTTGTCCCCGTCTTGGTGCCGTGACTACGCGAGGCGGCATTGTACAATGCCCACGAGCGGGTGAGCCCGTCGTCCATGGTGGCGTCTTGGAGCTTGGTCAGTGCGTCTTCCTGGTCCACAGCGGCCTCGTTCACTAGAAGGAGCGAGAGCCAAGCGTTCGTCGTGTTGGCCTCGGTGACGATGGGCTCCTTGGACAGAATGTCTTCCCACTCCTGCTGGATGAACTTGGTAGTACGCACCATGGCGTTGATGGGGGACACGGGGATCATTTGGATGCCGTGGATGGCGTACTTCTCGCGCTGAACCACGTCGCGTACGCCGCCTTGTTGTCGAAGAAGATGCCCGTCACGTGGTTGGGCGAACTGCTTGGGGTGGATGGTGTTGTCCGACGTCATGAGGAAGTAGGTGCGGATGGCGCGCGCGTTGAGGCGCAGCATGAGGCTTCCGAGGTCTTCCACGGCCTTGTTCTTGGACACTTGGCCCAGAGCTTCATGCCGTAGTAGAAGTTGACGTCTTCGGACGTGCTCTCTTCGTCCTTGCCATCAAGCATCGGAGTCACGCCGTGCGAGTACGAATGGCCGAGGTAGAAGGAGAAGTGGCGGAACTTGGGGAAGAAGGCGTCTTCGGAGCTCGGGTTGGCCACGTCGCGCAGCATCATCCAGATCATCGAGTCGAGGTCTTTCATGCGCGCCCACTTGGGGTCGAGGCTCTTGAGCATGGCAGAAGCCGCCACCCAGTAGCCGTAGTGGTAGTGGTGGTCGTTGTACACGGTGTTGCCAAAGTCGGCGTTCACGTCGTTCACGGTGAACCCCAGGCTGCTCACGAGACCACCGTACGACGTCTCATAGTTGAGAGCAGGTGCGAGCGTGTTGTTCAGGAAGGGCTCGATGAGCGTCTCCAGCTTGGTGAGGCAAGTCTTGAGCAGCTTTTTATCTTTCCCCACGACAGCAGCGTCCGCGGCCAAGAGGCACAGCGACGCGTACTTCTGGTACATCTTGCCGTTGAAATACCAACTCGTCTTGTTCAAGGACCATTCCTCTGCAATGTCGGACTTGAGGGTCTTCAGGAGACCAATCTTCGAGACCACCTTGGCGGACGGCTTGACCGTAGGGTAAAAGTCGGCTTCCAGGTCGTCTTCAGGCTCTGAAAGCGACCAAGACCCGGTGGTGGTCACCTGAGCGACCATTTTACCTCTCGTGGCTGAGTTGAGCACGATGGCGCCACGGCTTTTGGCCTTGATGGCGCCCTTCAAGGCTGGCAAGTGGTGAGGCAGGGCGAAATGCAGCAAGCCGTGCGTGCCACAGCTTTTGCCCACCGTTTCCCACTGGAGCGAGTACTCGGTGCGGGACTCCACGGAGATGTTGCCGCCACGAACATGGCACGTCCGGTACTTATCGTACACGCTTGTGGCTTTCGCTGACGGCAGAATGGCAGCGCGAACCGTGCCGGTGTAGACCGCGCTGGAGACCAGAGCCTTTCCCGTCTCATCAAGTGCGAACTTGGCCTTCTTGTCCGTGTACACGACCCACGTCTGGTTGCCACCGAGCTCGACGATGTACTTGCCAGGCACCGACTTGTCGACGATCTCCATGGTGTACTCCGACTCGATTCTGGCCGTCAGACGATCGTAAGTCGCGGTGATGAAGGCCATGCCGTGCACAAGGGCCGAGTCCATACACTGCTCCTTGTTCTCGAGGCACGCGCGGACTTCGATGCCGAAGTCACTGAACGAATACACCTCGTAGATGGGCTTCGCCTCGGCAGTAAACTCCGCGGCCGACAAGGTGATGTCATTGACGAAGTCGTGCAGGTAGAACTCGGCTACACCGTCGGTCAACGCAGACAACTGGCGGTAGTTGTACGAGTAACACGCCTGGATGCCGTACGGGGCCTCCTTGGGCAGCTTGACTGCGTACGGGTTCGACCAGCCGGGGTTGGCCTTCGTGTTCATCTCCTCGGCCGTCGTGTGGATCATGTTGCCCCACCACTTGTTCGTCGGCAGCGGCTTGCCTAACAACCCTTAGCAACGTTAATGATCGGTGCCATCTCTCCGAGGGCATCCCGAGGGAACAGCGTCTCGGGTGGTTCTTCCGTTGCGAATGGCGCAAGGAAGCCGCCACTTCCAGTTGTGGGCGTAGCAGCGGATCCTGAAGAACTCGCCACACTTGGAGCGGATCCAGAAGACGACAGACTGGCAGCAGTCGAAGTGGAAGCAGCAGACCCAGAACGCGAATAGCTGGCAGCGGAGCCGGACGTCGAGAGGCTCGCAGCGGAGCCGGAGGTCGAGAGACTGGCACTGGAGCCCGATGTTGATGCTGACGTACTACCAGAAGCAGATACAGCACTTCCGGAATCTGAAGTGGAGGCGTCGGATGCAGAGGTCGAGAGACTGGCACTGGAGCCCGACGTTGATGCTGATGCACTACCAGAAGCAGATAAATCGCTACCGGAGGCATCGGACCCAGAGGCCGACAGACTGGCGGTGGAACCCGACGCGGAGAAGCTGGTTGTGGATCCCGAGGTTGATGCAGTGAGGGAGCCCAACGCAGGAGCTGGAGTTTCGATCAAAGCTTCGCGCTCTTCTTCTTGCTTTGGGGCGTGCACGGTGCCCTCGTGGAAGTTGGTGTCGTCGTCCAGCAACGACAAGTCGAACGCGGCTGCTGAGGCAGTCGTCATGGCGATCGCCGCAGCGACTCGCATCCATCGTGTTATCTTCATTCGCTGGCAGAGTTACACGAACTCGTCGCTTGTATCGCGTTAGCCGTCCAGTGAGCAAATTTGGGAATGACAACTTCGACGTCTCGCAACATGGCGGTCTCTTGATGACGAGGGCAGCCAGCGATGCATTGACAGATCCGAGCGCTAATCTTACGCGCAGGAAAATTTTGGTCGGCGGTTGTCTTTGTGAGCCCCAGCTCCCCGAATCGTAGCCTGCAGCTCAACTCTGGCAGCACCAGCTGGGTCTAGCGATCGGGACTAAACAACACTCAGCACCTTTGTACGTGTTGTCAATGCAGGTTCATGCAACAACAGACCCAGTGTTGAACTTGCCATCCTTGTCGAGCAGAAAAAAACGGAACAAAAACTAGGAATTTGATATAGAGTCGCAGGCCGATCTCAGCAACGCTCCTGCGGGCGCAAATCCAAGCACGACTGCTGCATTGCCGTCGCGGTTGAGACCTGTGTCAGCGCCTGCGCGAGTAAGTGGTGACAAAGTTCACTGATTCTACATGTGCGTTTGCTTCATCGGTTGGCAGTAGTTGCCAAGAGAATGAACCCTATTTTGAACACCAACACGACGAAGCACGGGGCTATCGGGTTTGGCCGTGGTGCACGTCTATACTCGGTAGGAAGTTTGTTTTGTTTTGCTGCAAGTCTTGTCATTACTGAAGTAATACTGTAGCATTGCGTGTTCGTCAACGCGATTTGCACCACGCAGCACACCGAGTTCTCTTCATACATCTGGCCGCGGCAATTTTTGCCAAAGAAACGAAATATCCCTGTGGAAGATCGTTTTTGGGAACGGTCCTCCTGGTCTACATGTATAATACAGTGCTCGCTGTCCAACACCTTCAACACGAGCCACTCAATTGCACCGACGAACTCCAACTACATGTATTATAGTAACACCGTGATGCACCCGCAAAATTTCCAGTGCCGCATCAATGAAAGATGCGTAGTTGCAGCTACCTACGATGTGAGTGCGAGAATTTGGTTTGCTACTACCAAGGGTGTGGAAATTACTTTATTTGGTCGAGCCATTAAAACAAAATCAGCCAACGCAAGGGTGCCGACACCAATACCATAACGAATTGAGTTGCAAACATACTGCAGTATTCTGAAGGACACGACTTCAAACATGCATCAACAATCAAGCAAACTGCTTGAATAATCGTTCTTGACTGGACGACTGAATCGTTTTTTAGTTTCTTGTGCATCAACAATCAAACAAAGTGCCCGTAATCGTCAGAATCATTTTCAGTTTCTTGGCTCCAAGCCGATTTGTCCGACATGACTTATGCGGATTGGAAGATTGCAGCTTTTTCAATGGCAAATTATCATGCTACGAGTGAAGTCGAAGAATGGCAGTAGGCAATGCTCGGAGCACGCAATCGCGTGTACTACCTGTATGCATCAGCGGCATAAAAAGAAAGGTGTTCACGAATGGTTTATAGCCTCCGAACTAGCAGTTCATGAAAAAAGTGTGGCTTGCCGTCTCCTTCAGGTCGTCGTGAAAAAATGCAAATCAATACAGATCAATACTTGTGTACAGTCCAGTCCAGTCGGCAGTGTCGCGACCAAATTGATATCGATGTCGGATCCAGGGACTGCGTATTCCTTTACATGTATTTGGGACAATATCCTCAAACATGTTGGCGACATTAGCCACATTCATCAAACCTCCAGTTAACAAGACAGCAACAACACCAGTCACTCTACAACAAACCACTTGTCCTTGGTAATACCCTAGGTGGTGCTAGCGGATTGGTGGCCTTTCCAAAATGGAGTCCCACCCACATGGTGCGAGATATGCGATCAACACGGGCCCAACACCGCTTCAGGTCACTGCAAGACGGCGTCGAAGCGCCGGATAAAGTGCATTTGGTGAAACTGTCCGCTAGGCCGAAGTGGACGCACCCAGCTACGAAAATGCCGAAATCAGCGGAGGATAGCAATAGCAATGCATCTTCCCAGCAAAACTACACAAGCTGCTTGACTAGTGGAGGAGCTGAGCGAGTGACATGGTCGATTCTTTCAGTTTGCCGTGCTCGCAATGATCTGACCTTCGCCTGCGTGGAATACCCGCCGCCGACCGACTGGGGCCAATTCCGACGGATGTACTTTGGACTACGAACGCTCTACGAGGAGAGCTTCAGCTTTGACCTGTGGCTCAGTCTCCTGCCCGAGGTGACGCCTGAACCGGGCCTCGAGACCCCGTACACAGGAGGAGTCATCTTCGGACTGCAGTCGGAGGAACGAGATAGCAGGAACTGGCCGCAGTACCACCAGCAATTCGTCATGGTGGACTCGAAGCGGAATTTGTACTGCTCGGTGCTGGACTACAAGGCGCCCGTAGCTAAGGACCTCAAGTGCGATCGCTGGTACCATCTCGTGCTGACGTACGATCTCGATCGTGAACGACAGGACGTGTACCTGGACGGCGAGAAGGTGTGGTCTGCAACAGGATCACTGCATCGCGAGTGGCAGCATCTACTCCACGAACAGGTCGGGACGGGGTACATCACAGCAGGCGGGGGCGACTTCCCACATGCAGAATTCGTAGGCTGGTACGGGTTCCATGGGCTGCTGGACGAGTTCCGGTTTTGGGGAGGTGTGCTGCCGCTGACGGACGTGCAGCACTTGGCCCAAGGCGGAAAGCTGTCGCCCAAGAGGCTGCGCGGGACGCTGAAGTACCCGGGCATACGAGGGCCGCAGTCGCGCATCAACGTGGAGCTGGTGGCCTGCACGCGGCCAGCGGAAGGCCGACCCGTCGAGGTCGTCGGCGTCGAGCAGAAGGTGTCGTTCCCTCAACGAGGCTGTCGCCCCCGCGCTTTATTTGCATGACTGGGCATTGCTGTTGCAGCAAGGCAGGCAAGAGCAGTGGGGGCCTCGCCTGCATGCAGTAATGTAATTAGGTGTCAACCGTTGTCGGTCATTTATAATCTATGGAGGGCCGGCGTCTGTGATTGGTCGGCTCTCTAATGTAATGTTCCGGCCTGTACCCATCACCGTTGGATGCGTGTTCAGCACACGATTGCTTCGCGGTCACGCTCGTCGTCGAGGCAACCAAGGCGTGGGTCTCTCCGAGAGACTCTCTCGGCGGCGTGAAGAGCTGAGCGTGCAAGAGAGTATCTCTTCAAGACCCTTATCTGCGAGCGAGCGTGAAGAGCGCGGAAGAGCGCGGCTGCGTGCTGGCCCTGCGCTGTGCCGCGACCTCACGCTGAGTCGCCTGGCCTCCACACTGCAGCCTGACCGTCGGGCGTTTGCAGCAAGGCTTGTTCGCCTGTGCTGGCAAGCGTAACCCGTCGTCGGCGAGAAGTCTTTTGTGGTTTGTGCTGGCAGATGGGAGTCTTCGTGCCTTCGTGCAAGCAAGGCAAGGCAAGGCAAGGGTTCTCAAAGGCAAGACGACTGCCCGAGAGGCACAGCCCAAAACGATATCTTTGGCTTGTTTTGGGTGCGCACGCAGAGCCAGGGGTCCATCTGCAAGAGAAAGGGGTCCGAATGCACAGCCGGGACGCCGCGCTTAAATCGTTACACTTGCTCTCACTATAGGAGTCAGCGTTGGGCGCCCCCCAAGGGAATTTTGGGCTCCTCACGACGAGCGCGCATAAAGTTGCCGCCGCAGATTCACGTCGTCGGCCTGCATGCACGTCGCGGCGAAGACACCACCACCACCCGGCGGGCAACACCTCCGCGACACGCAAAGCGCTCAAGCGATCACCTCACGCTGTTGAAAAGGTCGGCCTTTTCGCTGCCTGGCCAATGCCGACGCGATGCATAGGGCGTGTGGCAGGTAAGCGCGCTTAAGCTTAACGGCAGCCAGCCAGCAGGTTGAAGCAGGCAAGTCTGTCTCCGCGATGGCAAGAGAGACCCAAGGCATGGTAGCTAGAACTAGAACGCAGAGGTTGAATAATGAATGTGCATTGGTGCTTTATGATCTACACCACTTGCGTCACCTGCATGAGCGGCGAGTATTCCTGCCGCCGCTTGTGGCGCGCCATGATGCGCACGCCCGCGACGACCACGAACAGGATGCCCGCTGCGACCCCCACGAAGCTCCACAGGACGACCATCGCGGGCGAGGAGGGCGACGTGGCGAGGTGCAGGTGCTGCTCGTCCAGACTCGGCGTGGGCTGCTGGCTGGTGCTCAGGAGGTGCGCGGCGCCTCCGAAGTCGCACGTGGCGCCCGAGTGGCGGTGCGAGTGCCAGTACTCGTTGAAGACCCAGTCGGCGCGCTCCTCGAGCGTCAAGAACTTGGTGTCCATCTCGGAGCAGTCGACGTGGTCGCCGCCGCACGCGAAGCCGATCCCCCGCTCGAGGTCGTCCGGGTGCACGCCCCGCTTGGCCGCGCACAGGAACTCGCCCCGGTCCTCCTTCTCGCAGGCCGAAAACACGGCCTCGCTGTCGTGGTAGTGCGACACGTTCTTGGGGAACGTGCCCTGCCGCACGAGCTCGAGGAAGTTCCAGCGCGAGCCCAGCTCCGTCTTGAAGTTCCAGAAGTACCAGCCGTGGCCCAGCGCGAACGCGTTGAGCTTCTTGAGGTTCAGGTTGCGGGCGAACTCGACGTCGTCGTCCTGTTCGAACGCCGTGTTGCTCGTCACGGGGCACTTGCCGAACGCCGGGCCGGACTGACCCGTGCCGTACGGACCCTGGATGGGCTTGGTGGTGTCCAAAGGTGTGCCGGGGAAGCCCTCGCCCAGGTACGTACTGTGCACGGGGCACTCGACCATGCGGCACTGCGTGTTCGGGTAGCCCGGCAGGTTGTCGTTGAAGCCGTTGAGCCACATGGCGCAGTTGTCGGTGCCCAGCGACCACTCGCCGACAATCACCGGCATGACCGCGTTCTCCATGCCAGCGATGGTGTACTTCTGCTGGCACGCGTTGGCGTAGTAGTCGGACTTGGTGCCGGGGGCGTTCCAGGCCTGGTAGATGTGGGTATCCAGCGCGATGTCCGGGCAGCCCACCATGAACTGCGACCAGTACTGCACTCCGAAGCGGAACGAGTCGTGGATCACGAACTTCCAGTGCGGGGCGCGCGCCTTCACGCGCTTGTACGAGCGCCAGTAGTATTCCTTGAGTAGATCCATCGGAGTGAGCTCCCACGGCTCGTTGGCAGGCTCCAGGCCCTCGATCGCCGGGTGCGACGCGTAGCGCTCCACGATAGCCACCACCGTGTCGAGGGAGTGGGTCATGTGCTCGTAGTTGATGGATGAGTAGGTGCCAGTCTCCGCATCAAAGTCTCCGACCCATTCGGCGGACCGAACGGGCCAGTGCTCGAACATCGTCGCACCCACCGGCTGCGTGCTCATGGTGGACGTCCACTTGACAGTCGACGTCTTGCCGCTGTTGTCGAAGCCATTCTGCGAGCCCACAAGGCCGTGGATGTCCAGCAGGAGGCCGATGTTGTACTTTTGCGCCAGGTCGGCGACGCGGTCCAACTCCTCGACAGCACCATCCGTGCAGCCGACGTAGGGCTCGTAGGGCTTGAACATCCAGTCACCGACGGGCACTCGCAGTGAGTTCACCCCTGCCTCCGCCATCTCCTTGAGGTCGGCTTCGGAGACCCAGTTGGCGTAGTGGATCCGAAGCTGTCGGTTGGCCTCCTCCTTGCCCAGTGCAGTGCAGAACGAATGAGTATCCATCGCTGTCTTCTCCGGTTCTCGCGTCCCCAAGAACTGGTAGAAGAGCGAAGGAGTGATCCACGGCTCGAGCACGAGCCAACCACCGAGGTTGGCACCTCGAACTTGCTTGTCGAATGGGGTGGCGTGCAGGTCGCTGGAGCACGTTTGGTTCTCGTCGTTGGGGCGGAAGTCCGCGAAGAAGCCCGTGTCGGCAGCGTACACCGGGTCCTCCTCGTTCTCCCAGACCCACTTGGCGTCCTTGTGAATGGAGGTCTCAGCGGCAGCGAGACCCAACGTTGTCGCCAAAATGGCCGCTTGGAGCAGGGAATTGCGCAACACCATCGTGGAATGCAGCGAAGTCGTCGGCTTTGGTGGCTTGTGGTCTTCGAGGCGCAAGTTTGAAAATGAACCAAGGTCGTCGCCTGAAAACCTCGGGCACTGCTACGCACTAGAGACGATCAACTACATGCATGAGTGTGAGCGCCATGTATGGTACCTCCTCGCGCGCCGACAACCGGCTGCTCCCCCGGGAAGCAGCCGGCATGGCAGCCTCCCCTTTGAAACCAACGCGGCGCAGCCGACGCGCCCGAAACTTATCCTCTCGATGGGAGAGCGCCAAGCGAGACGTTGATGTTGGGCGAGCCTGTCCCGGTAGGAGGATGCCCCCACCTCAGCTCTACCCAACGAGAAAGGCCAGCTCGTCGGAATATCCTTCACGCGAGTATGCATGTGTGCATGACATGTAGAAGTTGCGACGACCGGGAGTCGTTGAGGGCCCAAGTTGCGGCTGGAAGCGCGATTGCAGCCGCAATTCGCGGTGGACCATTGCAAATGCTCGTCGCCCACAATGCGGTGCCTGTAGGAACTGGTGCTGGACCAAGTGTGTGGAGGTAGACGGATAGCCTCGCACTAGCAAAAAAAGGTGATGGAGCGCGCGTCGGCGGCCTCGGCCTCGACACCAAGCAGCCGATTTGCTGTGCTTCACTCGACGATCAGCCTTTTGGGGGGCGTGGGACTCGGACAATTTTGCCGACGAGCCGCGCAATTGCGGCCCAAGCAGCGACAAACCATAACGGACAGAGGGGGCCACATGACGCCCATAACGGACGCCCCAAGCTGAAGTTGCCTTTTGCAGTTGCACCGGCATCACCAAGATGGGCAGCGATGGGGAGGAATTCACTAGACGCACGGCGAATGGAACTTGACAGCGCCCGCAGCGCCACCTTTTGATCGAAATGCTGCATTTTCATTTCAAACGTAGCGCAGTGAGCTGCCGCCGTGCCGATAGAGGAAGACTTTGACTTGCATTCTCACCTTTTTGAGGAAGTCCCAAAATTTCGCCCGCCTGGCTACGTCCGTTTGTCTTGGTTTGACTATGCCTCCATATGTATCCATCAGTAAAGGAACCCAAAATAAGAGAAGATATCGTTTTGGGCTGTGCCTTGAACGTGAGGCTGCCATCACCTGGAACATTTCCACTCGGAAGAACAGGTCTGCCCGCCTGGAGTGCTGGAAAGCACCCGGAAGGGAATGTGAGGCTCGTTCGCTGTCTGGGACTTTGCCTACCAGGGATTGATCCTTCAGGATGCACTGAATGGGTCGGGGTTCTCTTCAATTATTAACTGATCTGATCGGCGTGGTCGAGGTTGCTTTGTGCATGCATACATGCACAATCGGGCTATGCGCTGGATGATTTATTGGGTATATTTTCATCGCAGTGAGGTGCCGCACTCCAAGGTTGTGATCTTCGATTCGAAACAAGCTCTTGGAGCCACGATTGTCCATAAGTATGGACGCATACTCTCACCAGGCCTCATCGACGACAGTGCTTAAGGCTACTCCAGCCTCGACGGCTATTGCAGTGGTGCGATATTGCTTTGACGTCTGCAGAGCTCTACCGTCTTGATCATGAACCTTACGAGCACTTGTTAATTGGGTACCCAGAATACCGCAAACTCGTGAGGCTAGCACAAGACGAAGTTCTGATCGTAGGAGTCCTCCCGGCAGGTTACCACATCCGAAAGTGGCGTTTCATGCTCGCACTTTTATCGTAATTCGCTCGAATTACTCACTGCAAACTAACTAATCGACACACTGATGCTATGTCTGATAGTCCACGAAAGTCGATGATACTGATTCGCCGTATGTGATGGATTCGGGGCTCTTTAGGCTTTGGAGAGAGGGTTTTAGCTGCCAAATTCTTGTGAATTGCAGGCTGGGAGCTCGTGAAAGTGCCGTCTTTAGTAGGTGCTAAAGCGATGCCATCCTCGCCGTCCGCGGTTGCAGCATAGACGTTATTCAGAGCCATGAGCAGCTAGTGAACAATCGAGACATCAGCTGAGGCGGGGAAGTTCCCAATCACTAATTTGTACTACTACAGTAGTATACGTGAGGAATTCCAACAACGACGAGCTTTATTTGGGAATTGTGACGAAGATGGAGGTTTGGTCGGTCTCGAGCACTAGACATTATGTTTTAGCCGTAAGTCATGGACTCCTGCAGGAATGAGTAGTTTCACTCGAAGTGTGTTCAGGACTTTCACGAAACCAAGTTCGGAAAGGTAAACATCTTCATCAAAGACATGCATGCAGTGTCGAGCCTGGAGACTTCACTTTTAGCGAGTTTACGTTTGTTTTCTTCATGTGAGCAATTCCCCGTTTGTTGGGTAGAATCTCTCTCAAGAATCGCCTCTAGTACTGCGACTCGGGGTTCTTGCTGGTTTGTGTTTCTGGAAGCCTCAGCACGGCGTTGCAGTATGAACTCCTTTATTTAACCCATTTCTTGCATTCGAGCGCTCTACGCTTTCATCTTTTCGGATAATATCTCCATTTGATGTTACAGACGAGGAAGAGCACCGACGGAAGTGGGAAATGAGCGTCTTCACACCTTCGATGTTACCACTGACTTGATCGGCATCGTCGAGCTTGCCAGCTTCTATCGGTTGTGGTGAAATGCGCCCACACATTACGAAGAGGAGACCACTTTGGAGAAAGACGTGAAAGTCATGCGAGGCACAAGCACAAAGCAAATCAAGTCCATGAACGTTTTGATTCGTGGAAGGACGACCGTGGGGCTGCAACAGGATAAAACAAAGCGGACGCTTGCGAATATTGGACGCACGTCGACGATGTATAAGAATGTAACGGACGATTTCTTGAGAAGCAGTCGTTGATGGCGACGAATTGTTGGGAGCTTGCGCTCGAATTATTCGCGCTGTTACCGATCGAGGTGTTCCCGTGTGCTTTGGGTTTGTACGATGCACTGCACGTAGCGCACTTTAACAAGCTTTGTCGAGTCTACAAGCTACGCCGCTGCTTCACGAGATCGAGTACGATTTATTCCGACCAACCCTCAGGCATTAGGAGTCTCGTACGGCCGATAGGGTTTTGCGCAGGTGCCTACTACTGGGTAGTATGCGGGTATATGTTGATTGGTCACGCAGAATGCGGCATCTCCCTTCACAAGTGCGATCCTAACGTTGAAACGAGCTGGGTCGTCCGAGATCAGCTCTTCGGAGCGACAGCAAGAAGAAAGTATGACCGAACGCTGTACTGGGCTTCAAGAACGATGCTGCTGGGCTATCAATACCGACACGCTTTTCGGCATCTTCGTTGAAGTCACGGGCGTGCTCTTCAGTTCGTCAATGCTGGCAGCAGAATCGAACCAGAATGACACCACAAACAGATCTTGAGTCAGAAGATAGACCAGTAACACCATCTGACGAATAATGATATGTATTTCGTGGTTACGACAACTTGAAGTACTTACCTAACATGCAAGCATGAAGCTTTGAAATCACACTTCGACTCGTCTTTCGACCGCTTATCTCTTGAGGTGGCTCACGAACTTGAACGTCAGGTAGATGGCGACCTGCACCACCGCCCAGATCACAATGAGCCCAACCATGAAGGTGTACTTGCTGTCCGGACGGAAGTCGTAGATACTCTCGATGTAGTGCGTCACCGTCATCTCCGTCGTCCCATTTCCTGAAGTCACAGTGATAATTTCCTGGTTGTCGCCGAACTGCACGCCAACAAGAGCTGCTAGCGAGTAGCTCGACGGCATCAGGTACGTGAACCACTTGTAGCCCGCCTTCATGGCCGTACGCGGCAGCAGATAGCCCGAAAAGAGGTTCAAAAGGCAAGATCGCACCCACCGCCACGTTCGCCACCTTCTCGTTCGGCATCAAAGCAGACATCCACTGCCCGATGTACGTGCACGCCGACGTGTACAGGTAGAACACGAACAGGAAGAAGAAGAAGTCGCCCGCGTTGTCGCTCCAGCCCACCAGCCAGTACTCGATCGTCACGAACAGGATGATCACCACAATCAGGTATGGGACCTCAGCGAAGAACAGGGACAGACTGTACGGCAGCGGACTGTAGTAGTTCGACATGCGCTCACGGTAGAACACGGCGCGCTCTGCACACGTCACCTCGATCACCGTCATGAGGTTCGTCACGCCGATGAAGTCCATACTGTTGTAGATGAGACCGATGTGCGAGTTGATACGCTTGACGCTGTCAGCCGACAACTTGTAGAAGGTCGTGCCGAAGATGATGGCGAAGATCGGGAAGAGGAACACACGCATGAAGTTGTACTGCGGGTTGCGCCAGTACGTGAGTCGCTGCTTGGTCGTCAGCGCACGGAGCTGGTTGGTAAAGCCCGTGGCAATCGGATCGTAGTTGAGCGTCGAGTGACGCACGAACTCGTCCGACACCTTGCACACTTCGAGTGTGCGCTCACGGTTCTTCGCACACAGCTCGCTGTTCTTGTACTCGATCGAGTAGTCCTTCACGTCGCGACCGATACCAGCACCGATCACCTCCAACATGTACGTGGCCGGGTTGTATTGAGGACGAATCTCCTCCGTGCCAGGAATCGACGCGAAGTACTCGAGCATCTTCACCGAGTCCACGCCCAAGTCGCCGAAGTAGGCCGTGAAGCCACCCTTCTGCAGCAGCAGAAGTCCGTCGAAAAGCTCGAAGATCGAGATACTCGGCTGGTGGATCGTGCACAGCACCGTACGACCCGTGCGTGCGATCGACTGCACTCCACGCATGACGATGAGTGCTGAGCGAGCGTCGAGGCCGCTCGTCGGTTCATCCAGGAACAGGACGCTAGGGTTCGACACCACCTCCACACCGATCGTCACGCGTTTCTTCTGCTCCACCGACAGACTGCCCACCATTTCACCGGCGATCGAGGTCAGCTCCAGCAGCTCCAACGTCTCGTGCACCAGGTTCATGCGCTCTTCCTCCGTGAAGTTGGGCGGTAGCCGCAGCTTTGCGGAGAAGACCAACGCTTCGTAGATCGTGGCGGCCTCCGAGTGGATGTCCATCTGCTCGCAGTACGCCGTGATGCGACTGAAGATCGACGGGTCCTTCAGCTCGCCGTTCACGTAGATGTCGCCCACGATGCGGCCACCGGTCTTACGCCCAGCGATCACATCCATGAGCGTCGTCTTACCAGCACCCGTCGCTCCCATGAGCGCCACCATGCGGCCAGGCTCGAAGTGAGCGGTGATCTTACGCAGCAATTGTCTCTCCTCGCCCGACGGCAGCGTCACGTAGTAGTCCAGGTCCTTGATGCACAAGTTCGTAGGGGTAAACGGGAGACCGCCACCCTTGACCTTCGTCGATCCGATGCCTGGCTGCGCAGCTGATGGAGTGCTCACCTCAACGTACACGTTGTGCGAGCTCTCCTCCTGCATGGCCTTCGCACTCACCCCCTTGAACTTCTCATAGCGGATGTAGTGCAGCGCCAAAGCGTTGAAGCTCGTGAAGGCGAAGTAGTACACGATGAGCACGGCAACACCGAACCAGATGTAGCCCGTGCCTTGCTTGATGGAGAAGCTCTCCAGCTGCGCCTTGCTCACTGCGTCCGAGTAGCGGTCGCTCGAGAACTCCGACAGCATGTTGGACCGTAGCGCCCACGAGATCGGAGAGAACCAGTACATCCAGATCCAGTAGTCCGGGATCAGGTCGGCCAGGATGATGTTACCCGAGAACAGCAGGAAGAAGCTCACAGAGATAGCAGCTAGAGCCTGGCCCACCGTGATACTTGGCGCGAGCGAGCTCAACATGGTCATGTAGGCGCTGATGGCGTGCTGGAAGCACAGCAGCACCAGGTAGAACACGATGTACTTCTCGAACGTGCGCGTCAAGCCACTCATGAAGTAGAAGAACGTGCCCAGGACGAACGAGACGGCCATATTCACGGGAATCTGCACCACACTTTCAGCTATCGCGTACGACGACGTACGGAAGAAGTTGCGAGGCCGTTGCTTGTAGAACACCTTCCGCAGCTGGAACGAGATGGTGATCTGTTGCCACGCCTGACGCTGGAACAACGCGATGCTGAAGAAGATCATGCGCAGGTAGTACGTCGAGCTCACGTCGAAGTAGATCATCCCCATGACGAGTCCAATAATCAGCGCCTCCGTCAGCTTGCCCCACAGTAGCGGGGGGTCCCGCAGCCACACGAGCTTCTGTCGATTCAGTAGCAGCATCGTGCTGGGCACGAAGGCCAGCCCAAACTCGGACGTCTGCTTGGAGCGGGCCAGGTTGGCCACGCTCTTGGCCTTCTTGAAGTCCTCCGCGTTCTCGAACTGGTGCTCGTTGAAGCCCTTGCCGATGACCTCGTGCGTCTTCCGGTAGATGCTGGACTGGCAGAAGAGGTTGTTGAAGTCTTCCGACGACACTGGGAGGTCCTTGGTCGGGATGCTGCCGTTCGCGTAGCGGTGGCCGCGTCCCGACGTCACCTCAATGAGGAAGTCAGCAGGATCCACACGAGGCGGACACGTGAAGCCGCGCTCCTCGAAGTAGTCGAGGATCTCGGTCCGCGGGCCATGGTACATCATGTGGCCCTCGTTGACCATCAAGATGTCGTCGAACATCTCCACCACCTCGGGCGTCGGCTGCAGCAGTGCAATGACCGCCGACCCGCCCAGCGTCTTGCACCACGTACGCAGCGACTTGATGATGTCGAAGGTCGCGGCGCTGTCCAGCCCCGTGGAGATCTCGTCACACAGGAACAAGCTCTGGCCACCCACCAGCACCTCGCCGATGGTCACGCGCTTGCGTTCACCACCACTCACTCCTCGCAGCAGGGCGTCCCCCACCACCGTGTCGGCGCACTCGTCCATGCCCAAGATCTGGATGAAGAGCTCGGTCCTCAACGCGGCGATGTCGCGCATCTCCTCCGGTTGGTCCTCGGGCAGCCCGTTGACGCACATGTCGGCGAACTTGAACGTCTCCCGCACCGTCAACGTGGCGATGTGGTTATCCGTCTGGTCCACGAGACCGGCCAGCTTGATGAGGTCGATCTCGTCCCCCCTCAGCCCCGAGTAGAGGATTTCTCCCCCGACTTTGGTCTTTGACGAGCTTTGGAGTTTGCCAGCTAGAGCCTTCAAGAAGGTCGACTTGCCTGAGCCAGGGTTGGCCAGGATCAACGTCAACGAGCCAGGCTTGATGACCCCACTCATGGGGTGCAGCGCGTGCTTGGTGACCATGGCAGGTCTCTTCCAGGGCGTGAAGATGCCCCGCAGATGGGACCCCCACCGTGCCGTGGTCCTCCACGGACGCGGGCACTTGCACCGTGAAGGACAAGTTCTCGAAGCGCACCTCGGGGGTGGGCAGCTGGATGTTGACCTTCCGTGACAGGTGGTCGTACTTCTTGTAGAAGCGCTCGAGGCCCCCGTTGAGCATCGTCTCGAGGTTCTCGGCCCTCAGCGTGCTATAGCGACTGCCCATGGTGTCGCGGTTCTGGGAGTACGGGTCCTGCAGGCTGCGGAAGTTGAGCGAGCGGTAGACCTCGGGCACGTCTCCGTCAGCCTTGGCAGCCTCCGGCTGGAGTAAACTCGTCTTGGCGCCTTCCTTGGACATCGTGCACCGCGAATTGGAAAGTGAACGTGGTGGGACGGATTTGACAAGATGTTGAAGTTGCTTGAGCTGGCTTCTGATTGGTCAAGAACGACTTTTAACGCCTATATTTTAATCTGTTCGACAAATTTATTATGCGCCGGAATACGTCTGACAAATAAAATAGTTGCGTCTGCCGACATTTACCGACATGCCCATCACCGTTCAAGATGGGTTCAACAGTGAGTCATCCGAAATTCCAGACAGTGTTTATGCGGCCGATTACTCGCCACAATAAAGACCTTCAACGTGACCTATCGCTCCGGGTGGGCGACATAGTGGTTTACCCCGGAATCACGGCTTGCGGGAAGGAAGACCTGTTTGACTGGTGCGTGCGACTGCAAGCCATTCTTCAAATACCTTTCGCCTGCGCAGTCGCCTCGATGAAGCTGGAACTGCTGCCAGTGGAGCTTGTCGAGGCCGTTTGCGGGTTCCTGACGGGCTTCGACGCCTTTGAGTTGTCGCACACGAGCACGAAGTGGCTGCGTTTGCTGTCCGATGGCTGGGCGTGGCATGTGCGATTGGTTCACGGCCCTGCTCCTGCAAACCAGCAGCATTTGCTGCACACTTGGAAGCGACGGTACATGCTGGCCACGTCCATGTTGTTCCACGGGTTGGGCTCAGACGACAATGACGAGCTGGCTCAAGCATCGTACGCGTGTGTGGAGTACCCCCCGCCTACGGAGTGGGGGAGGTTCCGATGGAGACACTTTGCCTTGCGGACACTACACGGAGAGAGCTTCAGCTTCGACGTTTGGTTTTGTCTCTTGTCTGTGCAGACAAAGTCTGTCTACCCCGGCGGCGTCATCTTTGGACTGCAATCGGAGGAGCGAGATACTCTCGACTGGCCAACGTACCACCAGCAGTTCATCGTGGTGGACTCCAAGCGCAGCTTGTACTGCTCGGTACTGGACGCCAAGACAGCAGTGGCGAAAGACCTCCAGTATCACCGCTGGTATCATCTCGTGCTCAGCTATGATCGAGACCTTCAACGACAGATCGTGTACCTTGACGGCGAGAAGGTATGGTCCACATCTGGAGCTCTCCATCGTGAGTGGCACCATCTTGTGCACGAGCAAGTCGGCACGGGGTACGTGACAGCAGGTGGGGGCGACTTCCCTCATCCAGAATTCGTCGGCTGGTACGGGTTCCACGGCGTTCTAGACGAGTTCCGGTTCTGGAGCACAGTGCTACTGGAAGACGATGTTCGCCACCTTGCTCGTGGTGGGGCAATGTCGACGACGAAGACGTTGTGTGGGACGCTAAAGTATCCAGGGCTGCGAGGACCCCAATCCGGTATTAACGTGGAGCTAGTGACCTGCACACGACCAGCGGAAGGACGGCCCGTGGAGATCATCACCTATGGACCAAAGGGTAACACCGTACCGCTCGTCAGAGAAGCAAGCCGCTCCCGTGCCGCCTTTGCGTAGCATCAAAGTTGCAGCGAAGATCTGTATTTCTATTGGCTGGCTAGGTTGAAGTTGTTTTGTGTGGCTCACACAAATATTCACTTGAAGTCGTTCACCTTGCTGTCGAGTTAATCTCACTGTTCGTAGCCAGTTGGTCACACAAAACTCGAAGATCAGTACTATGCCTCTAGCCGCCCGCATTGTTGGCTCCTTCCAGGGTTCAGCTCTACTGGTGTTCAATCCAGACATGCGCAAAGAAGATGGGTTCAACTGGTACGTCTATGCGCCGCAAAAACTCGTCATGGTGCGGCGGAAACGCTCTAGTGTTCGCACGAGAGGTCCGGCACGAGACCTCACTTTCAAAGACCCCACTCCTGCTCAACGCACGCTGCCGACTCCAGCCAAGGAATTGATTTGCCAGGATTCATGCGCCAAGTCGAGAGCCTTCTGGTGCTCGCCCTCACTCTCGTAGCACTTACGAGATGTGGTGTGTCTGCAGTGATGTACTCGGTCACGACACACTACGCGGACAAAGACACTTCGTGCGGCGGCACTCCATACAGGATCAACGTCGAGGAAATTGTGAGTGAATGCAGCGGATCCGACTGTGCTGCATCTGTGAATGGCTTGTACGATGGCGTTGCCTCGTCCACCTGCACCAGAGACTACCAGAATGAGATCTGGACGCAGTTCGGCAGCTCTGTGTACATCCTGAACGTCATGTACCACGACAGCGAGTGCTCGAATTTCGCGTACGCGCGGGCTTATCTTGCGGATGGCGAGTGCCAAGTGGAATCCACAAGCGCTTGGTACACTGCCAAGCTTGAAGCTAATGGATCGGCGACTCTGCATCACTTCACATCCGATGCATGCTCGCCTGACGACATGTTCATGTCCACTGACCGTGCAACCAAGGAGGACCTAGCTAGCGGCGCGTGTGATTCCAGCTTGTCTCAGTGGTTCACGAACCAAGGCACCACGGCGGCACCTCTAGTTAGTGCCACAACATCCGGCAGCGGTAGTGCTTCCACCAGTGGAACCGATGCGACGGAGGCCACTTCAACCGACACTGCAGGCAGCACAGCATCTACGGATACTACAGACACCCACGACGCAGCAACCAGCCCAAGCACTCCCACGGTGGACGCGTCTTCCTCATCAGGAGATGGCGACTCCGGTCTGGGCGCTGGAGGCATCGCTGGCATCGTCTGTGGCGGCATCATCGCCATCGCAACAGTGTATGCGATTGTCTTCCATCGCGACCGCCCCATCTCGATCACTTGCTTCTCAGCCTCTGCAACCTAACGTGTGAATCTACCTTGACCAGCTTCCCGAGAGGTATTCTTCTTCTTATGAACATCTCGATCGTTTTAGGCATCGACTGCGCTGTTACGCGGCAGCATAATTCGGCTCCCATTGCGCTCTTCTCTGTGCCCGGGTCTCGATCGTTTAGCTCTGTTGCTGGTTCATGCTGGGTGCTTGACCGAATTCATGTGGCCTTGTTGGCATTTGCAAATCCCGACAATTCCACATGGATTCGGTAGATGATGATGTGTGCTCTGCACGCCACGGTGGACAGCACGCTCCAGTCCCGTTCGCCCCTGCAGACGTGGCAACAAACCGCCGAACGGATAAGTATAGGAGCCGAGAAACCGACCAGAGTCGGCAACAATAGAAAGCAGACCGGACGTCGACCGACGAAAGCTCAGAGGCAGCCTTACCACATGACCCGGGTGTAATGGCTACAGCAAACCATAAAAACTACAAAGAGACGCCCCAGGTGATCCTCTGGTGGTTGCGGCCAGGAATGAGCTAAGCGAGGCATTCCCCAACTTGCCCCGTTCCGATCACCCCCACGTCCGCCATGTCGCCACTGACGCCGACTTCGCTCACCAACTTGCTCGAGCATCTTCACCTGGAGAGCAGTCAGGCTCCGGACGAGCGGTTTGCGTGGCTGCACCGACGCTCGCAGCACTCGCGGCACCCGCTCGTACAGTTCGACTTCTCTGAGACGCACTGCACGCTGCACATTGTACCCAAGCGACTGCGCAGGAGACCGGACCGCCGTCACAAGTCCGTCGACCATGAGAAGCCAGCGACGGGCAACAGCGGCACTAGCAGCAGCTCGGAAGAAGACAAGCCACGAGACCCGATCTTCATGGAGCTCAAGTGGGAGGAGGTGCTCGGCGCCCACCTGCAGACAGCGTGCGGCCAACCGCTTTGTCGACGATCGATCGTGCCACGCCGAGTGTACTTGCTTGCGCTCTATGCGTGCCCTCCCGAGGGGCTGCTGATCGATGAGAGTCGTCAGCGTAACCACCACCACAAGGATGATCTGCCTACGAAGCGCAGTCTGCGGGAATGGACGTTCCGGTTCTACGGCGACGAGATCGACCGAGTCACTCAGTTGCATCACGCGCTGAACAGGTTTGCCGATCCTCGTTGTACTCTGGAAGATATCCACAGTCAAGCGCTGCTAAAGCCTGACGAGGCCATCTCCAGACCGCTTCGGAAGTTCCGAGTGCTTATTGATCCTAATGAAGGATCCGGCTGGGGTCTACACAAGTACGAGCAGATTGTGGCGCCAATGTTTCGAGTCGCTAACATCGAAACGACAGTGGAGGTCACTGGCGACGCGGAGCGGGTTCGTGAGCTTGCCAAACAGCTCCCACTGGATCACTTCGAGGTCGTCGCCCTCGCTGGAGGAGACAGCTTCCTGCATGAATGTAAGTCCGTGAGCTTTGCTCAAAGAGATTTCCACTGCCACTAATGCTGTTCCTTGCGTTGTGCAGTCATCCAGGGATTGATGGCAAGGCCAGACTGGAAGCACGCGATCCGACAGCCTCTGGGCATTTTACCCATCGATAGCGGATCGTCGAACGGACTAGCAGCCTCCGTTTCTCACCACAACCACGAGTATTTGGACGTGGTGAGTGCAGCTTTCGCGCTGGTCAAGGGCCGGGCGACCGACCTCGACATCACTTCGGTAAGCAACGGGACCGAGACGCGCTATTCGTTCCTCAAACTCGAGTGGGCTCTGTCGAAAGGAGACCAATCCGCTGTGCCTGCTCACACCACCGGAGTCCTCGGAGATCTACGCCACACGATGTCGATCCGTCGGCAGATTGCGCGGACGCCAGCGTTTTCTGGTAGAATCTGGTACCTGCGCCAAGACGCCGATGCCCAGCAACCTCGTAGATACTTACAGGAACATGCCGATGAAGACGAACAAGCTCCTTGCCAGGATCTATTCTCCACTGATCTCGGTCGTGGAAAGTGGATGGAGCTGCAGGGCCCATTCCGTAGTGCGTGGGTTACCAGTACGAGCCACGCAACCCCCTCCGCGTTTGTTGCTCCCGGCGCACAGCTGGATGATGGTTATACCTACGTCACTGTGATCGACGGCACCCACCCGCGCAGCGAAGTGTGGCGCATGCTGTTCTCACTGGAGTCTGGGCGGCATCTCAAGCGGCCAGCAGTTCAGCAGATCGGAACGAGAGCACTCAAGCTGCAGCCCGCGCGTGCGACTGACCGCTTGTGTGTTGACGGACACCCAATGTCCGGGCCATCTCTGATTGCGCAGGTACATCGCGGTCTGGCACGGATAGTCGCTTTACCTCGCCAACGACAGAGAGGAGTCACCTACACCGGATGAACTCGATCAACAACAGCTTGCACATTCAAAATTGTTCATTACGCGAGATCATGTTGTAGGTTGTTACTCAGGGAGCAAGCACTTGGGAAACAGAGTTCGCGCCCTAAAACCCCAGCACCAGAAGCCAGTCGTTGTCCACGCTGCCACCCGACGGAGGCGTGAAGTCCACGCGAGTCACGTTGGCAGGGACCTCCACCGTTGACGTCGAGTAGTACTCACCGTCACGAGGAGAGAACCAGCGAGCAGTTCCCGATCGCTCCGACCCGTTGCCGACTTTGAGGCCGAACGAGTCGCCGTGGCCCGTGTACACGTAGAAGCGGTTGCGGGTCTCCGATGCCAGCACAGAGATGAACCTCGTGCTTTCAAACGCGTTGACAGCAATGTCGGTGTATCCGCTGGGACTCGAGAGGAGGTGGCGGGCGGGTTCTAGCTGTTCGAGTTCGTTGATCGTGAGGTTTTGCAGCGGTTTGGTGGTGTACTGAGCCTGTTGCCCCGCCTCAAAGAAGAGATCCCTGCGCCACGAACTCGTCGAGTTTTCACCCGACGAAGGGGAGTAGTAGTCGCTCTCACGAAGCAGGTCTGTCTTGGGCTCGTACATTTGCCAGACGCTGTTGGCACCGTAGGTATAGCCAGCGGCACCTCCGTAGACGCCGCTGTACAGCCCGGTTCGCACCTGTGATGCGTTCCAAACCATAGGCTGGTCGGCGTCTAGGTTGTCGTGCGCACCTTCGTAGTGGTTTTCAAGGTCAAGTACAGGGCCCGTAAAGCCGTCGCGCATGGCGGCAATGAGCTCGTAGTTCTTGGTCGAGTCCCACGTCTCGTACGGGGTGAAGCCCCCAAGCGCGTCGGGCGTAGCATGACCCGACTGCACTCCATCAATCGACACACGATCCTCCTCCTTTGGGAACATGAGGTGTCCGTAGGCCATGGGCGTGCTCACAGGACGCGCGATCCTACCAGCGGTGGGGTGGAAGATAATGATCGGCTCGTAGCCTTTCCCAGTCTCGGCGTCCTTCACACCGGAGCGCATGCTCACCCAAAGGTGAGTCGTGTCCTCGATAGGACCCAGGAGCGTGGCCGGGTCCACGTCCGGGTTGGCAGCGTACGAAATCATCGCAGCAGTCGTGTTGCGCACCCAGAAGCAATTGGTGTCGCCGCCGAGGATCTTCGGTAGTCCCGGGTAGCGCTCACCGACATATTTGCCCCATTCGTAGGCAGTCGACTCGTTAAAGAGCGACTCCTTCGTACCATGCCACGCCCCGCTGATCCAATTCCCCCAGGCAGGCACAAGAGCGAGGAGGATACCGTAGCTTGCGGCCAAGTCGGCAGTCCAGTCGATCAGCTCGAAGTAGGCTTCATTCGGTTGCGTCGTGTCGGAGTTGTTGAATGGCAAGTCTCCGTAGAAGTTGGGGTGCGTGGTGCCATTGTACGCGGAGACCACGACAGTCAGCACCACGTTGTAGCCCTGCTCAGCGCGGGTACGCAGATAATAGTCGATCGACGTCTTGTTCAGTCGGTGCGTGAGCTCCCAAGCCGTGTCGGCCTTCCAGAAGAAGGGTTCCTCGGAGGTCGTGCGATACAGATAGCGGCCGTACTGCGGGGCGGTGATGGCGAGGTCGTGCCAGGACGGGTCGGCCAACGACGTGCTGGCCAGACCTGCGAGCGAAACCAGACTGGTAAGTGCGGCTTGGATCTTCATGAGTGGTGCGAGACAATTGGTGCTCGAAGCAAGTCGAAGAATGGGTCGGGTAAAGCATTCTAACAAGGTGAGAACGCGCGCTCAACTTCATCCACGACGCTAAGATTCGCACTCGAGTTGAAGTGGGAAAAAGGCAACTATTGTCTTTATTTCCACATCTTCCGTTCATACGCCCGACACCAAGTGACAGCACCAGCGACCGACATGGGCCATGGCATCGATATACTTCGTAATTGAAGTACCCCATTAAAAGGGAGGTGCTGTGCAAGCAGGCAGGTAGACTTGCTTCGTATTCCTGCAGCATCCTCCGGCTTGGAAGCACGCGCTTCCTGAGAGAATGGATAACGCAATTTGTGATGACTCGGGGCAGAAAAGTATCTCTCTAGTTGCACCCGATCCATGCCTGATTGCTGTCGTGGTTGAAGGCCTTCGCTCGTGGGGTCACGTGCCGGAGGATTGGTACCGGTTGATCCTTGCCGCTGGAGCAGTTTCCTTTGGACGAGTACATGCATCAACCGTACAGCAACACGCAGAGTGGAGCAGTGAATGAGATAGCTTCAACCGTTCCACTGCTTTTGACAAACTTTGTAGCTTGGGCGTAAGAATGTTTGGGCATCGCCTTTTGCGCTTCAATATCCTCCAAGTGAGCAGTGAAAGCGAATTCAATGGGCAACCTCATTCTTCAATTCGCCTTCAAGTTCGCCCAATGAAGGCCGGCATGATAATAGTGTCCTTAATTGGGCTGACCAGCACCAGCACTGCGGTGGCCACCCCTTCGTGGCATGATCTTGCTATCACCGCCCCGCAGTATGGCCGCTACCTTTATCGCACCGCTTCCGAGGAGCCTTTCTTCTGGCAGGCCGACACAGCTTGGGAACTCGTGCACAAGCTGAACAAGACCTCCATTGACTTCTACCTGCGCACTCGCGCTGAACAAGGCTACAACGCGGTGCAGACCGTCGTCATCTCGGAGAATAATGGGACGACGCGTGCTAACTTCTACGGTGACCTGCCGTTTGCCAACTCGGACACGACGCAGCCGAATGACGCGTACTTCCAACTGGTCGACTGGACGGTGGAGCGCGCCGCGAGCTACGGCATTTTGATGGTTCTTGTCCCTGCTTGGGGCAACTGGATCAGTGGTGGTTGGCACGGAACCGAGGAGTCCCTCTTCAATGAGTCGACTGCCTACGAATGGGGCAAATACGTCGGTGAACGCTACCCTGGTCTACCGAAGATTCTTGGAGGTGATACCAATTGCTTGTGGGCGCGTAACCTCATGGCTGCGAGCATTTCGTATTCGGGTAACCCGGACGTGGACCCTGCTACACTTGTGGGGACCATCGAAGACACGACCCACCTGTGGGTGAGCATGCGCTCTGGTGTGAAGCATGGCGAAAAGGCTCAGGGATACGAGCCAGTGATCCTCTTCCACCCTACCGCTGGTAGGATTGCAAGACCCGCGAGCACTCCGATGGCGTACGGCCACCTCATGCTCCCCAACGAGGAAGACCGCGTGTCAATCGATGCGGTACAGTCAGGTCACGCTACGCCTGAATCACTCGGGCCATTCACTCCATTTGAAGCACGAGACTCGACCAAGAACTACGAGCTCATCGCAGCGATGCGCGATGGATTCACTGGCCCCGTCCTCGATCTGGAAAACCACTACGAGGGTGCTCACTACAACTTCGACCCAGAGTATCCGATCTGGAACGCTTCGGAAGTGAGAACAGGTCTCTACAATGGCGTGTACAGTGGAGCTGCAGGGTTTACCTACGGTGCCAATAGCGTGTGGCAAATGTACGAGCCCCGCTCCGATCTGCTCCGCGATAGCGACTACTACTCCCCTTCGGTGAACCAAAACGCCTCAGGATCTTGGCGCATTGACATTTTCTTCAAAGGAGCGACGCAGATCCAGTACGTTACCAAACCGCTGCAAAACCTCACGATCGACGAACTCGAACAGCTAGAACCCGCCCGCCACCTGCTCTCGAGTCCCAGCGGATACACCGACATTGCTGTCAACGCGTTTGAAAGCACGAGGTTCATCTCTGTGCTGGCATCGGAGACCCGCAACCGCTTCTACGTGTACACGGGCCACGGCGACTCGTTCAGCCTCAAAGTCGGCAACGGGTCGGAGCGATCGGGAACTGCTCGCTGGTTCTCTCCTCGTGACGGTGAGTACTACTCGACGTCAGCAGTGGAGGTCCCTGCCAACGTGACTCGCGTGGACTTCACGCCTCCGTCGGGTGGCAGCGTGGACGACGACTGGCTTCTGGTGTTGGAGTTCTAAATGTACCTGGCCATGGGCTAGGATTCGTATTGCTGCAAGTTTGCGTAAATGAAAAGCTTTGATGCATGGGTTTGTCCTGGCAGACTTCGGAGCTCGAGACAGTGTAAGGTCGTCAACACAAGCCTCCAGGACGTTCACTTAAAATAGCAAGCCATATATAGGCAGTTTTTACTTGTCCAAACAACACTTTCTTTTATTCGATTGAGTAACTTTGACGTTCAAAACGGACAAGGTTCTGTGAAACGACGAGCAATTGAACGGTAAGACGCCATTCTCCAGCAGCAACCGCCACCTGCAGCTGTGTGGCAATTGCATCGCCGGCGACCAGAATTGACGCAGCCAGCAAGCGCAGCCGGTAGCTCTGACGCCAGCACACATGGTGGTAAACTCGGAAGTCGCCAGCTTTAGAAAGCATACAAAAAGGCAACTGAATGTAGCCATCTGAACCGCCACCCCCGAATCGCCGCCGCGTCGGCTCGCGTTGCGATCTTCCTGGCCGCAAAATCAGAAACCCCCGCTGGCCGTCCACGCCATTCTGCAGTCGGAGCTCCAAGCCGCACAAGTCTCCAGCACCCAAAGTCTCCACCATGGCCGAAGACGCCGCCACCACACCCGCCGCGTCGCCCAACAAGCTGGCGCAGAAGCTCTCGTCGGCGCAGCTCACGGACGCCAAGATCACGGGCTTCCCGCAGTTCACGCCGGCGCACCGCTCGCTCATGGCCAAGCACCTGACGCGCGAGGTCTACTCGCAGCTCAAGGAGGTGCACACGTCCACGGGCTACACCTTGGAGCGCGCAATCCAGACGGGCGTGGACAACCCGCACCTCGGCGTGGGCGTCACCGCCGGCGACGAAGAGTGCTATGAGCTCTTCAAGCCGCTGTTCGACCCCGTGATCGAGGGCTGGCATGGCTACAAGCCTGAGGACCACCACAAGTGCGACATGGACCCAACCCACGTGACGAACGGCAAGTTGCCGGACGAGTTCGTCATCTCCACACGGATCCGCGCGGGCCGCAACATCCGCGGGCTGCCGCTGCCGCCCGCCACGTCTCGCGCGCACCGCAAGGACGTCATGAACCTGCTACAGTCGGCGCTGGGCGCCATGAGCGACGACCTGTCCGGCAAGTTCTACAAGCTGTCCGAGATGTCCCCCGAGGACGAGCAGCAGCTGATTGTGGACCATTTTCTCTTCCAGAAGCCGGGCGGCGGCACGCTGCTGGAAGCCGCGGGCGCCGCGCGCGACTGGCCGTCGGCTCGCGGAATCTTCCACAACAACGACAAGACGTTCCTCGTGTGGTGCAACGAGGAGGACCACATGCGCGTCATCAGCATGCAGGACGGCGGAGACGTGGGGGCCGTCTTCGAGCGCTTCTGCCGCGCCATCAAGAGCGTCGAGGAGAGCATCAAGGCCCAGGGGAAAGAGTTCATGTACAACGAGCATTTGGGCTTCATCGGCACCTGTCCGTCCAATTTGGGCACGGGGCTGCGCGCCAGCGTCATGGTCAAGCTGCCCAAACTGACGGAAGACGTGGCTCGATTCGAGAAGATTTGCGCGCTCTTGCACTTGCAGCCCAGAGGCACAGCCGGGGAGCACTCGGCGTCCGTCGGAGGGGTCTATGACGTGAGCAACAAGCAACGGATTGGCCACTCGGAGGCGGAGCTGGTCCAGACCATGATCAACGGCATCGCCTTGTTGATCGCCATGGAGCAAAAGCTCGTGGCTGGAGAGGCCATTGACGCTCTGATCCCGACGGAAGCGGCGACCCCCGTGGTGATTGACGCCGGGCCGCCGCTGGTGGCGTCTCAGACGAGTATCGCCGTGCTGCCGTCGCACGAGGACAACTACCCCGTGTTTACGCCCAAGCACCGCAGTCTCATGGCTAAACATTTGAGCAAGGAACTGTATGACAAGTTGAAGGACAAACACTCCAGCAAGGGGTACACGCTGGACCAGGCCATCCAGACAGGCATCGACAACGCCCACTTGGGGGTGGGTGTCGTCGCCGGCGACGAGGAATGCTACGAAGTGTTCAAGGAGCTGTACGACCCGGTTATCGAGGGCTGGCACGGGTTCAAGCCCGAGGACAAGCACCACACGGACATGGACGTGTCCAAGCTCGCGAACGCCGACAAGATCGACAACGCCTACGTGCAGTCGACGCGTGTGCGCGCCGGACGCAACATCCGTGGACTGAGCTTACCGCCCGGAACGACGCGTGCCGAGCGGCTGGAGGTTGAGAACCTTGTGGCGACGGCGCTCTCAGCGCTGGGCGACGAGCTCAAGGGCAAGTACTTCCCGCTGAGCAGCATGACGAAGGAGGAGGAAGACCAGCTCCAGCAGGACCACTTCCTCTTCCAGAAGCCCGGAGGCGGGACGCTTCTGACTGGCGCCGGTGCTGCCCGCGACTGGCCTAGCGGTCGTGGCATCTTCCACAATGACCAGAAGAGCTTCTTGGTGTGGTGCAACGAAGAGGACCACATGCGAGTGATCTCCATGCAGAGCGACGGAAACATCGTCGAGGTGTTTGCCAGGTGGGTCAAGGCGGTGACGGCCGTGGAGGAGAGTATCAAGGCCAACGGCTACGGCTTCATGCACAACGAGCACCACGGGTTTATCGGCACGTGTCCGTCCAACCTGGGCACGGGGCTTCGAGCGAGTATGTTCGTCAAGCTGGAGAAGCTGGGCGCCGACCCACACGCACTCGAGGCCATTTGTGCCCCATTCGGTCTGCAGCCTCGGGGCTCGGCAGGTGAACACTCGGCTGCCGTGGGCGGCATGTGGGATATCTCCAACAAGGCGCGAATCGGCAAGTCGGAGGTGGAACTCGTCCAGACGATGATCGACGGCGTCGGGAAGCTCATCGAGCTGGAGAAGGAGCTGGAGGGCGGCAAGTCCTATGAGGACGTGCTGGCATCAGTGGGCGTCACGCCTCACGCACATTGAAGTCGTCTGTAGCCGCTCGAGCCAAGTGGGGCTGATCGCGAAGCTCCTTGCGAGTTGCTCGCGGCAACTGCCAGGCGTTGTGGGAATCTATTGAACAGCCAGCGACCAGAGCTCGGGAGCATTGTACGCCGCGCGAAAGTTCGCCTTTATCTTTTATATTTCCACGTTCAATATATCCACCTCCGCTCTTGCCCGTGCCTGAACTGCTACTTCAGTAAAGCTAGTGGTGGAATGAACGTTTCCTTACAACACGATGGTAAACACACGCATTCAAAGTCAAACTGATGCTCAAAGGAAGTCACGCACTCGCTACCAAGATCACAGCAGCTACAGGAACCAAGAGCTATTCATCTTCCGACAGCATGGCGTAAATCTTCCCCGCAACGACTTTCAAAGCCCCAGGATTGCCCGACGACATCATCACCACATCTCTTTCCAGTTTCCCATCCACACTTCTCGAAACACTTCCGTCAACCCTTCGACGTCCATGAGTGCTTCACCTCCGACGTAGGCTCGAGCCTGACCCTGCCGGAAATGATCTCGCTTCGCCTCGACAACACACACGCGCTTACTGCCGCGTTCAATGACAAAATCGAAAGTCACCTGTCCGTGAACGCGATTCCCGGAAATGGTCACCTGATCCCAGATCCGAGCGTCTCCATCGAAAAGCGTACACACACAGGTGAGCACTGGGAGAATGTAGTGCTTTCGTTCGTTGGCACACAAGCTGGATCCCAACGCTTCGGTCAACATCGCTAGGTATTCCTGCACCACCTCGAGGTTTTCATCCGGAATGGGCTTCCACAGTTGTTCATAAGATCCCACTTGTACGATGTTGTTGACTTCATCGTAAGGAAAATCCGTTGAGGCCTCAGCAGGATCGCTCTTAGCTCTCTTGTTGCTCTCAAGAAGATCGTTCAGCACGTCCCATCTTCTTTTCCGAGCCGGATGTGGTTCTTTTGCAGACTCCCGACTTTCCAGGTCTGGAACAGCCACGAGCATGTGAATTGCGCCATCTTCAGCGTCCGCGTCGTCTTCTTCTGGGAAGCCGAACACAGCGTTGCTGAGACGATAGGCTACGTGCATTTTATTCTGATGGATCTTCATGATATCGTCTCCTTGCACCAACTTGTGCACGTCGTTCGACTTGAGCCATCCGCTGCCGTCTTTCTTCTTAGCGACCCAGAGCGTCACGTCTGCAGCTTCACACGGGACAATGGACGGATGCTTCTCCTTGAGCAGGTTGATGAGATCTCCGACTTTCAGAAAACTCTCAATCCTCGCGGTGACGATTTTCCCGCTTCCAACGGCCAGACACAACTAACGACTTCATTCTAGCGGCAGCAAACAAAAGCAGCAAATGAGAAGACGTTGCAGGCAAGATGGTTTCTGACACTGTTCTTTGTAGTCTCCAATTATCAACCCACAGAATCTGCCCACCATCACAAATTTTTGCTCAACTGCCATGGCGGCTATGTGTACGACTCGGTTAGCTCAGCCATTGAAAACTAAGATCTAGAACCCGGAGTTTCTCGGTGCCTCAAACTCGTTTCACCATCAAGCTTCCGCGAGGAAGCACCCAGCCTCGAGTCGCCTGATTACGGCAGCGAAGACGAGATCTCAACAAGTCAGCATAAATATCTGTCGTATTTATTTTGCCAAAAGCCTCTAAAACGTCCTTCACGACGGCGACTTCCCATGGTCGTCTGTCGACTGCTCTGCGTGCCACCTGGCGTACGGGTGCCGGCGACATCTCGGCTTGGCGTAAATCTCGGGCGACGGCGGCGGAGACGACGAGAAGCCGCTCCAGATGGCCGACAGCGCGCATACGGCCTGCTGCCGCTCCAGTCTCGGGTGCGAGCGAGGCCCACGCAACGGGAAGCCGCTGCACGGAGGCGGAGAAGCTGGCGACTCGTCGCTGGACGACATGGACGACATGGACGAGCAGCTGGACGTCGTGTGGCAGCATCTGCGGCGGTGGGCGCCTCTGTGTCGGTCTCTGTCGTCGTCCATGGCCTCGATGCGCTTCTTCCACGACTGCAGCAGGCACGGGAGGCCCACAGCGTCGTCTGCTCGGTTGCGCAGACGCTGGCGGAGCTGCTGGAGGCGGTCGCAGAGCGAGTCTGATGGGGAGTCGGGGGCGGGTGTGGGCATGGTCTGTGAATGTCGGGTCGGGTCTGGTTCGGGTCTGTGCTGTTTGGGACGCAATGCCGAATGGAGGGATGCGTCGCTCTTCTGGAGGTCCAGCGCTGTGCAGTGCGAGGAAGGAAGGCGAATGGGCTTATTGGTCACTCGCGTTCTTTGTGCGAAAAGCAGGAATGATGGTAAGTTTTGAGACTTGGGGTCGGGTATAGTCGGTTTAAGTGCATTGGGGCGAACTCGATAGCTTGATGACGATTGTGGTCGAGCGATACCGCAGCGCCAGGACAACAAACAGATATTCTGTTGTTTTCGACGGGATCGCTATTATGTAGTGTTGGTAAGCATGCGCAGCTTGGAGCCGATCACGGCAAAGCAGCTTGAGCTGGGGCGCCGACGAAAACCGTCAGTTTACGCTGCTTTTTTTCGAGGACGTAAATGGACCAGACGGCATGCATTCGCAGCGAATGTTGGCTCGGGTTGAGTGATGCCATTGCCCCAACGCAGTACATTGCACATGTTGCGTCGTGGCATTGCGAGATCAGCGCGCTATGCTAGCGGGTCGAAATAGAAATCAGCTCACGCTCCGGCCTGAGGCTCACCTGCCCAGCTCGATTTCTACTCGCCCACATTCCTGGGCCTGCAGCTCTCTGCGAAAACTCTTCTCCACGCACGCCTTGCCTCAGTCTTGATGATCTTCGAGAAGGTGGGCAGGTGCCTTCAACGCGCGTTCCTTGGCAAGTTTTGGACCAATTTTTGCTCTTTCGTCGCAGAGGTGAAAGGGCTCCGCCAAATCCTCGAGGCATGCTAACAACCGTTGCCTTGCCAGCTCGATGTCGATGGCATCTCAACTTCGCAAGCGTCCCGTCATAGTGCTATACTCGCCAACAACGCGAGTGCTCCTGCCATTTCCGAAAGTTCCGCCACGCGCAGCAAGAGAAAGCAGGACGAACAGCGCAAACGCAGAGCCAAGTCCCTCGCGTTCTCAGATCAGTGGACAAATACAAATGGACATGGCGTAGGATACCCCCACGTTCGTCAAACAGGTAAGGACAGCTTGCGTACTTCTACAATCTGGCAGACGATCGAAAGGACAGCACCGCGAGACTGCAGCGTTAAGCTCTCCGACAATACAGCAGCGACTTCGACGCGATTACTTTGGCGACAGCGTAAAGCGGGATGACGATGGCGGCAGGTCCACCGCCACTTGATCCTGGCGGATCGGTATCTTGGAGAGCGGCAACCCCAACGCACAGTTCACGCAGGCAGCCCTCAAGACAACATGCCGCATTTCGTCGGCGCAGCAGCTTCTTCCGCTATTGTCGAGCCAAAGCCCG
This sequence comes from Phytophthora ramorum, assembly GCF_020800215.1. Lineage (NCBI taxonomy): Eukaryota > Oomycota > Peronosporomycetes > Peronosporales > Peronosporaceae > Phytophthora > Phytophthora ramorum. The sequence goes on along the minus strand of NW_027150648.1, from coordinate 4,565,543 downwards.
CAGGTTTGTTTTTCCTCGCGTTGATAATCGTTTCTCAACGGATATCACATCTCACAGTGCTATAAGCGTGATTCATGTTGTTCAGTCGTCATGCATTATTTCAGGGTATGTGTTCTCAAAGCTTCGCCGTGCGATTGGTCCCGTCCGTCTTTCTCAGCACGTAATCACATACAAACGGCAAGTCAAATTATCCGCCGACTTAATCGCTCGTCACTTTGCAAGTTGCTCCAAGACCTCAAGCCGTCCATGTCGCTCTCCAGCCCCAGGCCGCTCTCCTCGCTACTGGCCGAGCTCCAGCTCGAGCAAGTGCACAAGTCCATGTGGCGCGGAAGCAGCCACGAAGCTGTGCACCTGCGCCTCTCGCCGTCGCATTGTGTCGTGGACTCGAAGCTGCAGCCGCTGAAGTTGCCGTGGGGCGACGTATTGGGCGCTCACGTGCTCACAGCCGACGGGGAACATGTGCAGGCACATCTGGAAGTTAATGCTGTCAAAGACGAGGACCAGTTCCTCTTGGGGATCTTCGCCTGCGTGTGCAAGAGCCACAAGCCCAAGACGTTGAAGAAGAGAAGACTCAGCGAGTTCTTCTTCCGCTTCAGCGGGAAACACATGCAGCACGTGCTGCAGCTACAGAAACTCCTCAACTTTGTGGCGGACCCGAGGAACCAGCAGGTCGTGCAGAGTGCAGAGAGTCTCGAGACGTTGCAGGTGCAGGAGACAAGTCCACGCAAGTTCCTAGTGCTGCTGAACCCAGTTAGTGGAGCAGGTAGGGGGTACAGGTTGGAAAAGAGTGTCGGGTGGAGTGTTGAATTATTGATTCTTGCAGGTCGAGCACTACAGATTTACGAGAACAAGGTGGCGCCCGTATTCAAGTTTGCCAATGTGGACGCGGAGCTCAAGGTCATGGAACATGCCAACCATGCCATGGAGGTGGTCATGGAAATGCCTCTGGGCGTGTATGACTGCGTCGTTGCTGTGGGTGGAGACGGCAGCCTCTATGAGAGTACGTTAGGACAGCTACAGGTTGGGTTTGTGAGGCTGATGGTAGATTTTGGATGCTTGCAGTCGTGCAGGGGTTGATGAAGCGGTCAGACTGGAACGAGGCGATCCGACAGCCGATCGGTATCATTCCTGGTGGGTCGGGCAATGGTCTGGCCCACTCGATTGCACACCAGAGTGACGAGAAGGGCAAGCCGGTGAACGCTGCGTATATCCTGGCCAAGGGCATGCCGCACGACCTTGACATCACGTCGGTTCGCAACGGGAAGGAGACGACGTACTCGTTCCTGTCCCTTGAGTGGGCTTCTATCGCTGATGTGGATATTGGTTCCGAGAAGCTGCGGATGCTGGGAGGACTTCGTTTCACGGTTGCATTTGTCAACCAGCTCGTCTTTCAGAGACCGGAATACCCGGGGAAGATTTGGTATCTGGAGGAGGGCGAAAGTGAAGAGCCCGCACACTACTTCGAGACACACGACCCGAAGTCGACGGATCGCCCGACGATGGACCTGTTCGACGGTGAAGGCCAAGGCCCTCCTAGCGCTACCGAGCCTGAAGAATCAAAGGAGACTGCAGATGACCCAGAGAAGACTGAGAAGGCAGTGACAAAGGGCGGCAAGTGGAAGGAGCTGGGCGGTCATTTCCGCATCGTTTGGGTGATGAACGTTTCCCACGCGGCTTCCGACGCCCACATTGCCCCTGGCGCCGAGTTCGATGACGGATTCAACTACATCACGTTCATGGACGGCGCGCACTCGCGCAAGGACCTGCTCGCGATGATGCTGGCCATCGAGACGGGCGATCACATGGACAAGAAGGGTGTGCAGCAGGTGCGTACACGAGCGTTCAAGCTGGTGCCGGAGCGGTCTACAGACCTCATGTGCGTGGATGGCGAGGTGGTGGACGGCCCCTACCTGGAGGCACAGGTCCACCGTGGCCTGGCTCGCATCATGGCCGTTCCTCGCTGGGAGAGCAAGGACGACAACTGATAGCTGCTACACGATTGAGTAGGTCGACAAGCTGCGATGGATTCGGTGGACTGGTCCCGTCTTGTGGTGCGTTTTCCAGCAGCTAGGCCCCTTGAAAACAATTGTAACGGCTCCAATTTGCCAGCCATTTTATCCTTCACAACTCGGCCCCAATACTGTGAACTGCCGCAAAATAGTCATGGGTGGAATGCTCAGCAACCAGGTGCCCGTAGCGGATGAGCGTATGCGGCACATGATCACTAAACTTAAGCGTAAGTGGCGACGACACCTGCCCCTGCGTCGAGCAGAGACTTACTCACTGCTGCAGTGACTTCCAAGGACCTCAGCGTGCTCTACGGCAGATTCTCGCGATATGATAAAGAGGTGAGCATGGCTTTCGCTTGGAATGCGCTGTCTTACTGCGCGGTACTGACCGTGAGTGCTTGCCCACCACACAGTAGCAACACTGAATGAAAGCCTGTGTGAATAGCTTGTGCAGAGCTGACAGCGCTCGTGTGTGATGCGATAATGCAGCAAGAGCGGCACGATCGATCGTGGCGAGTTTTACTCGTCCATCGACGAGAAACACTCAGAGTTTGGCGATGCGATCTTTGCTCTCATCGGTACGCTTCCACCCTCTTCCATTGCGCCTACAGAGCTTCTGCTCACGCTTCATGCTCTTGCAACAGACGAAGACAGCAGCGGCGTCTTGGACTTTAGTGAATACGTCGAAGCGCTGGGGAAGTTCTGCCTCCTGAACAAGGAAGACATGCTCAAATGTACGTTCCCATGGAGCCCGAACCAAGTGCGCAACGCTCACCCTTCGTCCTGTGCAGTCTGCTTCAACGTCTTCGACGACGACAAGAACGGCACGATCGAGGGCGAGGAGCTGACCCACTTGGTGGAAATCCTGCACGAAGACGACCAGACCAGCAACATGAAGCAGGCGCTCAAGAGCTTCGACTTCAACGGCGACGGCAAGATCGACTTCGCCGAGTTCAAGCAGCTCAACTCGCAGTTCCCGAGCCTGCTGTACCCCGCCTTCCGTATCCAGCAGAACATGAAAATCTTCACGCTGGGCGAGAAGTGGTGGGAGCGCAAGATCGAGGAGCTGGTCACTGAGCATCAAGAGAAGATCGCGAACCACGTGGCAGCTGGCAACGTCGAGGACATGAGCGACGAAGCTTTAGCCGCGAAGAGGGCCGAGATCGACCGCGTTGCGAAGTTGAAGCGGCAGGACCAGGCGATTCGCATCCGAATGGGGTGCATGTACTACACGTGCTGCCCGTGTCGACGGAAGCTGTACATCGTCGACGACGAGCAGCCCAGCGACAGCGATAGCGACTCGGACGAGGAACGAGCACGGCGAAAGAAGAAGGCCGCGCCCACCAAGCGCAAAAAGGATGGCAAGAAGAAGAACATCGTGCCTGTCGGGCCTCGGAAGCCTCTCAGCCAAGAGGAGCGGCTTGAGCGCGCGCGGAAGCGGAGACTCCGGGATATGCAGGACCGCCCCACACGCAAGGACTGAGCGGATCTCCCGACATCGCCAGTCTCCAGCCACGCGCGCCTCATCCGTCGCCTGGGAATTCAGAAATGAGCTCGCTGTCGCAGCGCCACGAGTTGGATTGCTCGACGTAAATGCCGCTGGTGTTCATCCGGTGCCGCTGACGCTGCCATCGGAAGCAGACCAATTGACTCGACAGCTTTGTCGTCGCCGAGGACCAACCCTTGACAGCATGCACGTCTTATCGTGCACGCTTTGCATTAATCTGCGATTAACCCTCATGACACAACAGAGACCGTGACACCCTCGCATATAGAGAGCTCTTCGCCAGGAGGTTTGCACGGCCAAGGCAGTAGAGAGTCAGAGGAAACACCGTATGCTGGCAGCAACCCTCGGAGATGGACGTCTGGCGGGCATTTCAAGCGTCCATCTTCCTCATTTGGCAGCAAAGACGTCGGGGATCCACCCCCATCAGTGACATCGCCACCAGATTCCAAGCATGGCCTCGACTATTAATACATGCCATGTGAGCTATTAATAGTGATGGCCGCGTGCATGTGTCGTCTGCTTTGTATCGCCTGACAAGCGAGACTTGGTGGTGCCGAGGCGTATGTCGCGACGTCATGACGACCAGTGCCTCCAGCTTCAAGATGGGCACCTGCGTTTCTGGGCAGAAGGCAGCAACTCAGTCAGAAGGTCATTTCTGAATTACCCAGACAGCAGGAAGTTCTTTGGGTGGCGGTCGTTCCACAGCGCTAATTAATGGCGTCGCGGTTGCTGCTACTGTTGGCGGTGGCACTGCTGGGCCGAGCTGTTGCAGCCAGCGACGATGACGCTACGGTGCCCTTCAACTCGTGGGGCAACACTGTGGACACGCTGCAGTACGCGCTGGCCTTCATCGTGGTGCTGGTAGCGGCCCATCCGCTCGGGCTCTTCTTCCCCAAGCTGTTCAAGCTGCCGCTCATCACCGGATACCTCGTGATCGGTATCGTCGCCGGACCGTTCGTGGCCAATCTGCTGCCCAAGGCGCTCGTGGACATGCTCTCGGGCTACGTGAGTGCGTTGGCGCTGTCGTTCATCTCGTTCCAAGCCGGCCAGGAGATCTACCTGCCGGAGCTGCGGCCGCAGCTCAAGCAGATCTTCATTCTGCTCAGCGTGCTCTACGTGACGGCCATGGTGATCCTCACGGGCGTGCACTTGCTGGCCAACAACGCCTTCTTCTACGACGACTTCATCTTCAACTGCCAGTTGGGGATTGCGCTCATGTTCGGCTCCATCTCGGTGCTGGGCTCGCCTGCAACGGTCATGGCGATCAAGATCGAGCTCAACAGTGTCGGCCCATTCACCAACCTGATGCTGGGCGCGACCATGACCGCCGAGTTCGTGGTGCTGGTTTCCTTCTCCATCTCGCGGATCGTGTGCTCGATCTACTGCGCGGATCTGCAGGTTTCCGTGGGGAACTTGTTCTTCACGCTATCGGTTGTACTGTCGAACCTGCTGCTCGGGGCTCTGCTAGGACTCGTGATCATCCTGATCTTCAAGATCCCGGGCAGCGCCGCGGACGAGCACATGGATCTCCACGACCCCCAGTCGATCGTCGGCTCCAACTACAGCCAGAAAGTCGACCTGGAGTCGTCCATGGACCCGGACAGGATGCCGCACCCGCACAATGCGTACGTGGAATCCACGGACGGCGAGCGCAAGGCCAAGAGGCCGTCGTTCTGGACCACGAGGATGTCGCTGTACGTGAAGGGCTTCCTCTGGCTCACCATGGGCTACGTGTTCTACATCTCGACCACGACCATCGGCGAGGCGACGGTGGCGTCCTACGGCCTGTCGTGGGAGGTCAAGTTCGAGCCTTTGCTGGTGCTCATGGTGGCGTCCTGCCTCGCCGGCCACTACTCGTTGATCCGCCACGACATGCACGTCATCCTGGACACCGTGGCGCCGTACATGTTCCTGCCTTTCTTCGTCATGACTGGCGCTGCCTTGAAGCTGGACAAGGTGGTGGACGCCATCCCGCTCATGAGTCTGTACGTTTGTCTGCGCTTCGTGTCCATCTTCATCGCCTGCTACTTGGGTGGGCGCTTTCTGCTGAAGCTCACGCCGAGGCAGTACAACAACCTGTGGCTCACCATGACTCCTCAGGCTGGCGTGGCGCTCGGCTTGGCCAACGAAGTCAAGGCGCTGAGCTCGGATGCGTGGGCCGGCGAATTTGCAGCGACCATCGTGGCGGCAGTGGTGGTGAACCAGATCATTGGCCCTGTGCTGTGTGCGATCGGCCTGAGTCGCGCAGGCGAGAGCATGTACGACCGCGTGGCTGAGCTCCAGCCAGCTGAAGACGGCGCCGATGTGTCGGACAGTGAGTCCAGCGTCAAAGGCGGCAGGTCTTTCCACCGCGCTCGCAGTCGTCTCTCCAGCAGCAACATCACGCAAGGAAATGGCGACCCACGCGCCTTGCTCCCGTTCTACAAGGTCCAAAGCGCGGTGGTCATCGGAGAGGACGAAATCGCCTTCGAGGTTGCACTGGAGCTGTCGCTCTACGGGGCTCGGGTGAACGTGCCGCTGCTTGACCAGGAGCAGGCAGAGAAATGGCACGCCATCAACGAGACGATTTTGAAGCGATCCGCCAAGGGCGAGCTCATCCAGTTCAAGAACAAAGTCAGAGAGCGGCAGGACGACGAACACGTGCAGGGGATGTCCTCTGCAGACGTGTTGATCTTCACGGGGGACGGCCAGCGCACCTTGGAGCACGTGCGAACCATGAAGGCGCTACTGGGAGAAGCGCACCCGCGCATGATCGCGGTGGTCCCGGACTGCACGTTGAGCAAGGACCTCACGGACCTCGGCGTGCTCATTATCCAGCCGTCGATCGCGCTGGCAAACATCGCTACGCGCATGGCGCTGCTCGACCAGAGCCTGGCCGAGTCTCTGTCGCAGGAGATCAGCACCACCAGCGACTTCGCCACCGCCGCGTACTTCATGAGCCGCGACTCCGTGCACTCGCTGTCCGAGATGCGCCTCGACGGGCGGCGCCTGGCACTTGGCAGAAGCGTCGTCAACCACCACTCGGTCAACTACGACCGACTAGCGGAGGCCTTGGCGGCCGAGAACCTGCCGATGCCGCCGCCGCCATCCCGCGTGTCCATGTTCGGCACTTCCGCTGCCGGGTTCGACCCGTTCGCTCGTCGCGGGGACGGCATGTCGGCCTACGAGCACTTCGTGGTGCAGGATGAGCCCGACGCGAACGACGAAACAGTCTTCAACGCCCAGTTCGTCCAACGCTCGCCTCGCTTGGGCGTTTTCCCGTCGCCGCACGCGACCAACCCGTACGCCTTCGTGCGCTCACGCTCGTCTCGGAACTCCGGAGGCAATCGGCCTCGTTTGAACTCGACTGGCAGCGTCCAGCGTGGACTTCCTCGAACATACTCGGATATCGTGTAGAGTGGAGCCCAACCTCACAGTTCTAGCTGCTCAGCAGCCACAAACAATAGTTAAAGCACGGCGGATGCAAGCTCCAGCTCTAACGCCGAGCCTAAGTTATGAGAACGAGTACATGTAGCAATTGATACTTCTACTGCGGGATATCAGTGGATTCCGAATGTTGCTGAGAGCGAAGAGATTCAAACATGGACTACTAGCAGCTCAAGCTGAAATCGCTGCTGGAGAGATTCCCAGTTGGAAGATATCGCCCGTGATATAGCGCTGCTATCAATTGTGGACACAAGACTACCGTTCCGAATGCGGCTGAATTGCTCGTGAATCGAAGATCAGAGTGGCCATCCAACAAGCCTGCTGGGATCAGTATGGTGATCGAACTCAAGAAGATAGTCAAATTCTCCCATTTGTCTCAAGCTCTGGGCCGACTTGCAAGTTGCAGTCCCAAAGCACCTCTGCACTGTTATCCGCTAAAAACAAATGTTGGCGGTTGTGTCAGAAAGAGAAGGCTCAGTTCCATTTCATGCTTTATTCATTGCCCCGACGCTAAAGAAGCTGAAGGTAGATGATTTTTTGCCGTTGCCAAGTGATGGTGCCGATGAGATGATGGATTGATGGCTGGCGAGTTGGAACCGGAGTTCTTGACGGAGAGAAGAATGGAGTATGCTCAACACTTGGTGCAGTCGATGCCTATGTATACTCACATGTATGTGTAGGCACGACTTTAAACTACTACCAAATCGCACTAATTGTGTAAATTGTGCTCACACGTTCTCCTCTTCAGTGCCGAAGTTGTTTGCTGCCGCTAGAATGAAGTCGTTAGTTGTGTCTGGCCGTTGGAAGCGGGAAAATCGTCACCGCGAGGATTGAGAGTTTTCTGAAAGTCGGAGATCTCATCAACCTGCTCAAGGAGAAGCATCCGTCTATTATCCCGTGTGAAGCTGCAGACGTGACGCTCTGGGTCGCTAAGAAGAAAGACGGCAGCGGATGGCTCAAGTCGAACGACGTGCACAAGTTGGTGCAAGGAGACGATATCATGAAGATCCATCAGAATAAAATGCACGTAGCCTATCGTCTCAGCAACGCTGCGTTCGGCTTCCCAGAAGAAGACGACGCGGACGCTGAAGATGGCGCAATTCACGTGCTCGTGGCTGTTCCAGGCCTGGAAAGTCGGGAGTCTGCAAAAGAGCCACATCCGGCTCGGAAAAGAAGATGGGACGTGCTGAACGATCTTCTTGAGAGCAACAAGAAATCTAAGAGCGATCCTGCTGAGGCCTCAACGGATTTCCCTTACGATGAAGTCAACAACATCGTACAAGTGGGATCTTATGAACAACCGTGGAAGCCCATTCCGGATGAAAACCTCGAGGTGGTGCAGGAATACCTAGCGATGTTGACCGAAGCGTTGGGATCCAGCTTGTGTGCCAACGAACGAAAGCACTACATTCTCCCAGTGCTCACCTGTGTGTGTACGCTTTTCGATGGAGACGCTCGGATCTGGGATCAGGTGACCATTTCCGGGAATCGCGTTCACGGACAGGTGACTTTCGATTTTGTCATTGAACGCGGCAGTAAACGCGTGTGTGTTGTCGAGGCGAAGCGAGATCATTTCCGGCAGGGTCAGGCTCGAGCCTACGTCGGAGGTGAAGCACTCATGGACGTCGAAGGGTTGACGGAAGTGTACTGCGTCGTCACGAATTTCGTGGAATGGCGTTTTTCGAGAAGTGTGGATGGGAAACTGGAAAGAGATGTGGTGATGATGTCGTCGGGCAATCCTGGGGCTTTGAAAGTCGTTGCGGGGAAGATTTACGCCATGCTGTCGGAATATGAATAGCTCTTGGTTTCTGTAGCTGCTGTGATCTTAGTAGCGAGTGCGTGGCTTCCTTTGAGCATCAGTTTGACTTTGAATGCGTGTGCTTTCTCACCAAGGTTGCTTCGCTTTGCACGAGAAACCGATTTGTGCTTTGCTCAGCCTGGTGCCGGTCAAATATTTCACGAGATTGAGATAGTTGGTGCCAATACGCAGTCTCTCTGCAGTCAACTTCTAGCAAACTCGTATATTCGACGACTCGCTTGGTTTGTACACGCTGGAAAGCAGGCGCACTATAATACTGATTTTTGCAGGGTGCGCAGACGCTCCACGCTGCTCTCGGGCTCGACTTTCGCTACACGAGAACAATTCGCTGAAAGCGGGACGTGGAACTGTGGCGGAGCGACATCACGTTTGACTCGTCTTGAAGCGCTTTCAGCTTCGTCTCCAGCTCTTTCTGTTGGCGCTTGGTATTTTCCGCTGTCACCCGAGCTGCACCAATCTGTTGTTGGCATCTCAACTCGCCTAGTTGAGCCTCACGAAGTTGTTGCTGAAGCCGCGAGTTTTCTATCTGGGGCTGGCCTTGTAGCGTGGCATGCGCAGCCAGAACTCCTTCGTGCATCTGCTGCAGTTGGTGAGCACTGCGGTCCCATTCTTCTCGTTTGGCCTCCATCTTGGTCGTCTGCTCGATCTGCGCGTTCGTAGTGTCATATTGTTTAGAGTTAAACCAGCGATGCACGTTGCCCTACAGGCATTTTCCTGCTGCAAAGAGAGCAAGCAGTTTTCAGGTCAACTGAAACTCGCTCTTGTTCCCGCAGCCGCTGGTGGGCTGCGTCGCCGAAGACTTCAATTGTTCACTTAGCAATCGCTGCTCAGCGGCGACGAAAGCCTCCATTCCCCGCGCCTCTCGTTTCATCCAAGCAGCGCATTGACGATAATCACGCCCCTGAGCAATCGGCCACGCCAAGTTTTCTTTCACAGTTTCACAGTCGGCCTCTTTAGCCGACAGCTCCACACGGTCCAGCAAATATCGTACGACAGCTTTCACCTCGTTTTGCACGTATGAGTGCAAGTTCGACTCGAGCCTTTTACTCCTGGCACACAATGTCTTGCTGCAGCTTTGTGCACGCTAGTTCGCGAGCAGTGATCGCTTCCTCTAGCGCTCAAATGTCCCGTTGCGCTCACCGTTCGCAACTTAATTCCTTCTGCCGCCCACGAAACAACCTCTTCATGTCAGATTCCAGATTCTTCCCGGCGTGGCGACTACACGCGAGATCTCGACGCAACATTCGCTTCTCAGCCTTTAGGCGTTTAGTCGTATTCTTCAAAGCTCCACACGTTCGCAGACCCATGTCGAGACTTGCTCCATCATCCATGAATTCTCATACATGTAGATCAGCGATGTAATTCGGGATGTCAACACTGGAAGACACCGACTTAGTCTTCGAACATCGACGCCCGTGCTGAGAGCTGGAGACCCGACTTTGCTTGCTTGGATTTCGCCGTCGCTGTCAACGCCGCCTTTCTTGCCCAGCGACCGGATGTTTGTCAACACAGCTTAACTTGGCACGGTTTGTTGCCTTCAGCAGCGCACATACTGCGATTTTGTAGGGAATGTGAAGCCCCAGCGCACAGACGCTCCTAGCTCGTTAAATATGTACGGACGCGCGATGTTCGTCATCGTGCTGTAGTTTCCCGTCAGGTCAGGCCTTCCAAAGTAGCAACGACATCCAGCAACGAGGCGCGGATAGCTTCATCACAAGTGTCGACTTGCGCGCACATGAGCAGCACGTTGCACGACTCTTTGGTCTGCTCTTGGGCCGATGTCTTTTGTGCCTCCAGTTCGCTGACCTTCTCGAGCAACTTCCAGCACTTGTCTTCAGCAGCAGAGTAATAGCGCTGAACGAACATCCGCAGAGATTCTTTCTCCGCAGTTTGAATCACCAGTGCATTGTCAGCGCCAACCGAGCTTTGCTTGTCGCCTTCGTTAGACGGTTGGCCGACGCTTTGGTGCTCCTTCTTGACCCGCTGCTCCCTCAAGGCCTTGTTTTGCGCCTTCAGCTCCGTCATTTCCGACTGCATCTTGCCTGCCAGCTTCTTCTGCTGAGATTCGACCACTTTCAACTCCGAATACTGTTTCTGTACGGTAGCTAGTTCATCGTTCACATTTTCCTTTTCAAGGCTTCGTGCTGCTGACAGATCCAACTTCTCCTGTAGTTGAGCAACCTGCTTCTCAAGCCCCACTTTCTGATCCTGCATAGCTTGCGCGTCGCTCTTCGTATCTTTCATCTCCTGTTCGAGCTCCTCGAGCCTCATCGTCTTCTCGGACACAGAGTCCATACTCGAGCTGAACTTGGCGTACAGGATGTTGAGTTCCTCCTTCCTCTGCTTACTTTTCTCCATCTGCTTCTCCGCACCTTTCAACACCGCAGCCATCTTCGCTTCCCTCGCCTTGGCTGCCTGTAACTGTGCCTTCAGCTTCTTAATCTCCGCCTCCTGCGCCATACTCTGCTGCACGACTTGAGACTCGTTGGCCTCCCGCTTTTCACGCGATTGTCTGGTCTCCTCCAGCAGCTTCAGATTGTGCCGTTTCAAGCTCGCCCGCTCCTCCTCCACCCTTTCAAACTCCTCCTTCAGCTGCTTCAGCTCCACATCCAGTGCCTTCTTCTCCGCCGCCAACACCTCAAACTCCTCGTTCGGCTCCACAAGACTGGAATGCATGAGCTCTTCCTGGTCGGCTCTCAACGACGACAGCTCCATCTCCTTCTCTCTCTCCACCGCCCGCTTCTGGGCCAACTGCGTCTCCAACTCCACGACTCGGTCGTCCATCAGCTGCCTCTCCACGGCCTCGAACACCTCTGTATCCTGTCTGCGCCTGGCCCCGTCCTGCGAACAGCTTGCGGCGTCCGCTTCGAGACAAACTGCCAGCAGCAGCTGATCCTGCTGAGCCTTCACCTGCTTCTGCAAAGTGTCCACCTCGACTCTAGCCACGACGTCCTGCAGGACGCCTGAGACCTCCTGCGTCTCCATCCTGTCCACTCTGTCCGCCAACTGTCCACTCAGCTGTCCTAATCTCGTCTGCCAGAGCTCGCAGCTCTGCAGAAACCTGTCCATTTCCTCGGTCGTGCGCTTATCCTGAAGTACCGAGGTATGTATACCCTTAGACCCCTCTCGTCCTGCAGGACGTCCTAGGATCGTATTCTGGCTCTGCAGCTTCTGCTCGAATTCTTGGCGCTGCGTCTCCATGTCCTTCTGCTTCTGGCGGTACACGCGGCCCATGTCGTCCTCCAGGACCCGCAGGCTGCGCTGGGCCTGCGCCAGTCGCTCGTCGAGCGCCTTTTTCTCTGCCTTCAGGACGTCTCGGTCTTGCAGGAGCTGCCGGTTCTCGCTCCGTAGCGCCTCCGCCACAATGCGCAGCGTATCGTCGCGCATGGTGCCATCATCAGGAGACAGTCGGCGCTTCTTCTCGGCGGACGAGAGCGGCGAGGATGCGCGTGGGCGCTTAGGAGAGCGCGGCGAAGAGGACGCAAGACGGTCTTCCTCCATTTTGAGTTCTTTTGGCGCCCTGGGATTTGAAATGCTAGACGGGCGTTATGGTGTGTGTAACGGATAAGTTCGCACCTATGAGACTTGATGAGGTCGACAAATTGCGCGCAAAAGTTGCCAAAACCTGTGAAACCGTATATGTTAGTAGGCATACTTTTTCACAGGTTTGACAAACTCTCGCAGGCGAATTTATCACTAAGTTCGTTTGTTATCATACAAAACGAACTTAGTGGTAAAAATGACAGGACGCGCTCCAGGAGAATGAGGTCCCTCCAGTCGGAGAAATACCACTTGTGATTCGGGTTTGGTTTGATTTATACCGATAACTTTTAAACGTCGATTGCACTCGGACGAGCTCTGCATCAAAACCGCTTACCAATCCCACTGGGCACGCCGGTGGCTATGATGCATAGAGTATCGTCTCAGTCAGTCAGCAAGACTCAAGATTTAGGACGAGGGTACTGTAACTTTTATCATTTCCTTGAGCAATAGCGTTATGTAGTTGCGCTCTTCGGGCCGGGTACAATTGTTTTAAAGTTTATAAGCGAAGCGGGAACGAAGTTCGAGGGAGTTGTTGATGTTGGAATTGGTAGGTGATTAAGGACTTGCATGTAAATGTGAAAATGGATTGATGTGCTTATTTGGAGCCTGGTAAGGAGAGCAAGGAAACCCTTTTGTACTGCCTAGATATGAAGTCGAATCTAGCTATCCATACAAATAGAGTGTTATCCAAGTCACCTGCAGAGCGATCAACCGAATCTACTCAGTCCAGTTCAGCCGTAGCCCCCCGTCGTCGTGAAGATGCAGCCTGCGTCGAGTCGAGCTTCCAGATTCGAAGATGAAAGTACAATATCGTCTTCGCTAAAGCTGACGAACGCATTGGCGGTCGTTGAAGTCAGCGAGTAGTCGGTGCAAAAGGATGTTAATCCCTCTGTATCTTGGAGTCGTGCTCAGTAAGATGCAGATTGGAAAACGAGTGACATTAATGAGATAGGCTACGTCCTGATTCACAACTGATTCATTAGTGTGCTCTCCTGGTGATCTTCTTCAATTTGTGCTGTAACCACCCGCATCCATCATTATGCGCACTTGTATGGGTAATTTTATGTTCGATACCACATGAGATCGAGCTTGGAATCTTGTTGGCGCTCCCAAGTTATTAATACGCAACCCAATCGCAATCAGTTGACCGAGAACATCCGAGCGTTTGGATAATGCAACTAGCTAATCTGTAGAGCTGATGCAGCTACTGATACTCCCCCTCAAGGTGCATAACCCACTAGCCCGCACATCTTGGTCAGTTTCACAAAATGTGGCGTGGTCAGCACCTTGGCGAAGAAGCCAGCTTACTGAGATTTGGATGGTGTTCGCTGAACCTCGATGACTTCACGAGTGACTTGATCCCGGATACAATGGAGTCGTAAGTCGATGATTTTTGCTCTGGATATACAACCTTGGTTTGTAGCAATATAAAGCACAGCCTTGTTGTCCACGTAGACAGTTGAGTATGGAAGTATCTGAAATCCCATATCGGCAAGTAAGTGCAGTAGCCAAATAATATCCTTGGTGGCAAGAGCCAATGCCGTATACTCTGCTTCTGCAGTAAACAATGTGACGGCAGATTTCTTCTTCGATTTGAAGACAATTGGGCCGCCACTGATCTTGATCAATACACCGGAGGTTGAACGACATGGTGCGGTGACTCTTTCCCAGTTTGCGTCACTGAAGCCCACAATTGTAACTATTGCTTGGCTTGTTCGCCGAAATCTCAGTCCCATTGAATGGTGTCTTTTACGTATCGGAGCACTCAAGTACCTGCTTGCCAGTGAACTTTATGGTGATTCTCCAGAAATGTAGACAGGAGACTGGTTGAAATACAGATTTCTGGGCAAGTGCCAATAGCGACGTAGAGTAGTGATCCAATTAGTTCACGATATGGCTTGTTTAACATTTCCAAACCGCTATGCCTCTCTGAATGAAATTCGTGACCAGGAACATTGGTTTCTAACTGCATGTGCCTCCAATTAGTCAAAATTCTTCAGCTGTTGATAAACTGTGTCTGCTTGAAAACAAGGTGACCTTCTTGACGATTGTACTGTACATTTATCCCAAGGATAAACCTCGTGTCGCCAAGTGCCTTCACCTTGTAGTGCTCAGCCAGGGCATTATCCACATTAGTTGCTTCTCCTGCGTCTGCTCTAGTGTTGTAATTCACAGAAAAATCGTTCGTGCGGCTTCCACGCAGCAACCCACCAATTCGCCGTACCAGGTCGGCGTTGTTGGGTTTGTGCAAGGCTCTTTGGTTCCCTTTGCGGTTCGGCCCATCCGAGTATAGTTGAGATTCCGCTCTCGCTAACTACAAAGCTTCAAACAGCTCCAGAAACTCACCAGAGCGGGGCAACTTCAGTTCCTCAAACTCTGTGACCCCCGCCAAAGGATGAACTTCGGCACGCGAGCGCTTTTACAGGTCACCAAACTCTGAATACACTCAGCTAAGAGATTGCGGTGTCCTGGGTTGTGCAGACCTACCGACTCGTTGATTCAACGAGATTTCCCTTCTCGGGTAGCGAGATGTGCCCACCCCGGGTCGACATTGATCTCGTGGCACTATCTGCCGATTCTCCTACAAGTTATGCCTCTCGGGGAACGACGGCAGACATAATCCAGCCCACGCAGGAACTTACCGGAAACTGTACGCTGTTCTTGGACTTAAAAGATTCTGCTCTGTTTTGTTATCTTTGTGTCTTCGGGGAGTCCTTTTGGGCTCTCCCCTTTGGTCTGCTATCAATCATATACAAATACCTAGTGAAATGGAGTCGTTATAGATCTCCCTGTGACTCTTCGCTCAGCTTCCTAATTGATCCTCGCCGAGTCGGGTCGCTATGGATCTCCGCCGACCCTTCGCTAGGATCCCTGATTCATCCTCTCCATCTTGGAATAGCTCGCAAATAACATACACTCGCTGAGTTCTGCCGGTGAGTCTTCGATTAGTGCGCACTCCAGTTAGGTGCGATGTACCTAACTGTCCCAAACAAGGTGGACCACCAAAAATATGAATTTCCCTACACCAGGCTGGTAAGTGTTTCGACCATCACTCTGATCTCCAACTTTCTAACGGTGAGAGCTTCGTTCAGTACCTCGCCCACGCGGTTTGATGGGCACATCGAGCTGCTCGTCATCTTCCTCCGGCGACTAGGTATGCTCTGCTGCTCCTCATATTGCTTGTCCTTGTCAGTACCCAGCTGTTGTTTCACCCTTACGCGCCTGGTAATCTCTATTCGACTCGTCGCGCTCGCCGCCGTTTCAGCTGAGGTGTCGTCCATATCAAATTTCTAGACCGTCGTCAGACCTCGTTCCCACCGTGCCCGGGCCGTGTGAGTCTCCTTTGACCCTCGATTGGTTACCGCCATGCACAACAAGGCAAAGTTATCCATGTAGTCCTCTGACGGCTCTGCTTGAGGTCGTCAAACATTGTGGAATTGCCGAGTCATGACGGGTCTTCGGCTGCGCCTCTCGTTCGACTCCAATTGCATTGCTGGAGGTTTCAGCGGTGTCTGATAGAGCTAGAGCTCCCGTAAGTTCATGGGATCCGCTTCTAAACTTGATTTGCATCGCTGAATCCGAGCATGATCCAGCGCTTGCTCGCGGAGCAAGAAGAGAACCAGCAGCAGCGTGGCGCTTCACTGGCTCAACTCATCTCCTATCTACTGACAAGCGTTCCTTCTCCAGACGATGCTTCGTTGCGTCAGTCAATCCTGGACGCTGATACTCCCGTCGGTATTCTATCGGTTTTGAAGCAAGGCGTAGTTCTGTTTCCTGGCGCGGTTATTGAGGTCACTGACCTTTGGACGAAGTTCTCCAAGTCCGAGCGGATCGCCGCTGCTCGCCTCAAACAGATGAAGTCTGTCATCGCTGAGTTGGCCACTTAGCACCATCGGCTGGACACGGTTATCCAAGAAGAGACGGCCGGCGTCGTTGTTGAGGACTTCAGATCTCGTCGAATCCTTCAACGCGACCATCGCCAGCTCAAAAATCAGGTCAAGGTGGACCTGCAGCTGCACGATGAGCGACCCTAAGCTGTCGAGAGGACTATTCAAGACCTTCAAACCGAGTTAGCCTCTCGAGAACGAACAATCGATCACCTCAGCCGGCAGTTAGTCGAGGCAAATACAGCGCAGATTGTTCTCCGCGGTGTGGCCACTAAGTACTTCCGTGATGCGCAAGAAGCCGCTGTGTTAACGTGTTCGAGTGGCGACTGCGCATTGGCTAATGTCGTGCGTGCCATCGCGAGGCAGGCAGAGGTGATCTTGAGCTAAAAGGCCGTGGTTCGTTACAGTGTGTTCATGACCCCCACCTGGCGGTCGCTGAACTTGTCGGGGTGGACGTACTGGGGCTGAATCGACGGGATCTCCAGATGCATTCCCCTTTGTGCCGTATCCCCGCCGAGTGTTTTCCAGAGACGATCGAACTCACCAGCTCGACAAGGCCCAGTGAGACCACATTCTGCGCTCGTCCCGTTGACTCGCCGAGTGATTTTTCTTCTAGCTCGGCGAATGCGGTTCCGTCGAGCTTGGTGTTGTCGTTTCCACGCCTCCTTCGATAGATTCAGCTGCTCGTTTGAGACGATTCCGTTCCAAGCACCGCCGCTCGGTCTCCCAGTTGCGGAACACTTTGGGACCTGGATTCCACGGAGCGTCTCCGTCGATACAGGAACCCAGCTTCCCCCATAGCTGGTGGTCCTCGTCGAAGTCGCTCGATAAGTGTCTCGCGTGGGGCTTATGAACGCCCAATCCTTGGCGAAGAAGGGTTCGACCCAGCGATGACCATGCTTAGCGTAGCGATGATCGATAAATATTCCGCTTCTCTTCCGATTAGGTCGGACCAATTCGTCTTGTTACTGGTCTCAGTGGGCGTCGTTGGGTCCTTCCCCGAGCCCAGTTCAACCAGAAGTCGACGACTTCAGCAATCCTTCATCGGACTCGCTGAATACGGTCAATCCAGACATCGCCAGCGCATTGGCTGTGTTGGTGAGCTTGTCGCAAGCTCAGATTACTGTTCTCAACGGCCCCATCACTTCGCTGAGTATTATATCTACGCAACCTTTGGACTCGTCAACCAAAGCGGTTTCGCCTGCGCACTCGAGATGGGTGTGGAGGATATACTTACGTTTCGTCTTCCTCGGCGAGCGTTCCTATGAACGTGATGTCGAGCAGCACAGCGATAGTCATGCTAATCAGAAATGTGTCCGACAGTCTGAATGAGAATGTTTTTTGGGGCCAGGGCTATTTGGACCCCTCTGAACTTAGACGTTCTAAAGCTAAATGACGCAGCAATAGACATGCTACAAGGAAAGACCAAGGAATACGCGTCGGTTGATACAGTGGAAGACACACGCACAATTATCAGACACGTAAATGTTTCCGGAAGAGTATCTAAACTCACCGAGTATTTCCGGGATGTCGCCACACAAACTCCGGATCAAGGTTCGTGCTCCGATTACACTTCTCCGAAAACTTAATTGTGGGAGCGAATTATGTCGCTGAACGCGTCTTCAGGTATGCCAACATGTACGACCACTACATCGGGGCAAAAAGGCTGACAGGAATCCTCACCGGAAAAATAGTTGTCATTCCACGTATTCCGTTGGTCTCTCACAACACCGGACTCCCATTTGATCTTCGTCGACGACAATTCCCTGTGTAACTGGTCTTCACAATGGCGATTAACAAGCTCAGGGACAGATTTTGTGCGAACTCGGCGTTTATTTACCACAGTCAGTGCTTGCTCATGGTCAGCTATACGTTGCGCTATCGTGAGCTCATCAAGGAGTCAAGTCAAGATTGCGATGGACTATAATGTACGTCGCAATGAAGGTAGGTATTGCATACTGAATGTTGTATATCGTGAAATAGTTGAGTAGGAGAGCAGAGGTTCCTCTCAATACACGCACCTCGTTGTTTTCGATGCCCTTCTATACATGATCATCCATACGAAATTAATCAGTGCACATCCCACTGAAATCGAATCTGCCAATCCCTGGTATTACTGAGAGGAACCTCTGTACTACCAAATGGTGACAGAGTCTGCTTACCGAATTCCCTATGTCAAGAAGTACATACTATGCGAAGAGACGTGAGGTAACAAGCCAAATTGGGCCAAACAGGCGTTTTTATTGGCTAAAAACGCAGTGTATGTCTTGACATAGCGAATTCGGTACTCCATCTTGTGACATTTTTACAAATCGCTCGTCTTTCACAAATCGCGATTTTTGCTTTCTAAGGGATGTTATCTGATCGATCCTAACAGGCACCTCTGACCCTAACAGGCACCCTCCCTACGCACACCTACGGGTGCGCTACGATCTCTGTTTGCAGGAAAGGAGGGCTCAGTCGGCTACAGCTGCTCAGTGGTGCTACAAGGCTCTGAGTGCGGAATCCCCTCATGATAAACATGGGATTTGACACCGATTTTGATTTGCAATGTACTTTTTGAGATGGTGCTGTCGTCCTTATATCACCGAGTTGGTTGGTCACCATTGCGTCGCTTGCTCGAAAGCAGAGCTGGGAACAGATCAACAGGAGCGTTTTTGTCGCCCTCCTTTCGATTGCAGCGTGCCTTGAGCCTGTACAGTTGAGAGTTTATATTTGTAGGGATAAGGCTCGTCATGAGTGGAGATTCCTACCACCGATAACAATGAAACCACGCGAGCTCGACGCTGAGAACGGCGAATTGCATCTTGCGAAATGACGAGACTGCCATCATCAAAAATGCCTGGCGTATCTGTGGGATTTGGTGCAGAGCGCGCCAAGAGCGCTATCGCGCTAGCTGCAAATAATAAGAACAAAATGCCTGGTAAAACTTCATGTACATGGGAACAGAGTGCTGTGCAGGAAGAAGCGCGATTCGTGGGTGAGCAGCCTGCTCAGGAAGAAATTCTTGTAGAAATTACACTTCGCCATGCTGTAAGCAGGTCTATCCAGACAAGAGATGCGTCTGAGCGATGAGCGAGAAGCACGGGAAATCATGACGGAGGCTGCTCTGTTTCCCGGCGGTTCGTTTAATGACAATGCTCTGGGATCGACTAAACTGTACTGTTCTTTGCAGTGTGCTTCGAACTACGTGAACTATTAATTAGAGCATTATAATGCAAGTACAGACAATCCTCTCCTTTGTGATAGCGTCGGGAACCACCACATTATCACTCGCTGGAGTTATTACAAGGCAGAAATGTGCCGTAAAATTGGTACATTTGAACTTAACAGCTCTACAGCGTCGACGTACAGCAGGCAGTACTGTGGAGCATCGAGAGCTGGAACGCCCTGCTTCCCAGCGTCTTCAGTAACTGCTGGAAGAAGACTGGCTTGCTTGACTACTACACGTGCGAGTACGCCAAGCCGGGCGTGGAGGATGACATCGTGAACGAGCTGGCAGAGATGCTGACGCGTCTCCACCCCTCGAATCCGATGTCGGTTGAAGAGCTGCTGAACCCACCGGACGAGAACATCCTCGCGGATGAACCAACGGACGAAGATTTCTGCCGGGTCGAGTCTTCAGAGCGCGAGAATGGGTGCGGTCAAGATGTCGGTGATGGCGGTATCGAGGACGAAGAAGAAGAAAGCACTTCTTCAACCTATCCAACGCCCGAAAACCTGTCCACAGAGGAGCTGAAGTGTGGAGATGGCGTGTCGAGCTCCGCCAGCTCACAGCTGACCACCTTGAGGTTGAAGTTGCTTGTGTCCAGTCTTTATAGGCGGTTGACTATTTGTATGCGACAGATAGTTCTCTGCATGTATAACTATCAGAGGAGGTTGTCACCTGCGAGGTTTCCTCCTCAATCCCAATTCTTCTCTGTGGGAACCAAGTGTCTTCCTTTTCGGTCTTCTCCACTCAAAGGTCGCTCGCTCCTATCTGCCTGCATCTTCTCAGGTTCTGAGCCCAAAATTACGTTTGGAGCCTATCGCGACTGCAATGAGTGGAAGACAGCCGCCACCGCCAGGAACGTCGCCGCCGCCGACACCTGCAGCGGGTGGAGCACCGAGAGCGCAACAAGTGACGACTACTGGGACTACGATTCGCGTGCCTTCAGCGACGACGCCTGTTATGGCTACACTAGCTGGTCAAGATGGATCTACCGGAGGTCTTATTGCTGGTGCTGGTGGTCATGTCGCGGGTGTTGGAGATTACGTTGCCGATGATGGTTTGCCTAGAGGTGGACTACCTTTCACTGGGTTTGTACCTGGAAATGGAATGCAGCCTGCTGGTGGAGTGAGCTTGTCTCGTGGTGAGGTAGTGCCGAGCAGTGGTCTCGGTGTGGCTACTGGAGCTCGTCCTATTGGGATGCGAACACCTGGTGGAGCTGCTACTCATGGTGCTGGCGTACTTCCAGTCGAGGCTGGAGTGGCTCAAACTGGTGCTGGAGTGCCTCGAGTTGGTTTGACTTCTGTGAAGCTGGATATTTCGCACAAACCACCAGTGATGAAAGGAAGTTTTGATCTTTATTCAGTACAGCTTCGTGCTTTCTTAACTCGCCTAGGTTGTTGGTGTGTGGTGGATGGATCTTACCGTAGTGATCAGCAGAACTTTACTGACTTAGCAGCACGAGATAATGCAGCTCGTGAGGCCATTTTATATGGCGTGCCAGCAGCTGATGCTGAGATGATCTGCCAAGAGGAGTCTGCGGAGGCTATGTGGAGTCGCTTTGTTGACAGACAAACGAAGCGCGAATACTCCAATTACATCTTCACTAGAGATGAGTTTGTCTCGAATCGGTACACACCTGACAAAACTATGGACCAGTGGCTTCGGGAAATGGAGACACTGCGCCGCCAGCTTTTCCATTACGGCAAGCAGATCACTGACGAAGATTATGCTGAGACTTTGCTGGGTCATGTGTCGAGGACACATCGTGATGTCGTACGTCAGTTCTCGAAACACTACGTGGTTCGTGATGGTGGAGCTGTACGACCTGTACCTACTGCAACGCAGGTGATGAATGCCCTACGTGCTGAGTCTGCTCTTGATGAACGTGTTGCTTGCGAAGCGGACGCGAAGCCTGTGCATGTTTGCTCATGTGGAAAGCAAGCGAAGGATGACTCGGCTACGACAAAGCCGAACGGGAATTCAAGTAGAGGCAAGCAGAACAGAAGGAAAGGTCGTTATAAAGCAAATCAAAGGAACGAGGAAAGGAAGCAGAATTGCAAAAAGAAAGAGACCCGAACCTGCCATGAGTGTGGTGAAGTTGGACATCTTCGAGCCAACTGTCCAAGTCGGAAGTCGGATGAGTCTGACCGTCCTGCCATCTCGGAGTTCAAGCGGTGGGAGAACAAGAGCGGTGGTAACAATACCAAGCGCACTAGCAAGAATTCAAGTGGTCTTTGTTGTCGTGTGCGTGGTGCTTCTGTTATTGCAGCTACGTCGGTCAAGACCTCTGCTGGTACTGAAATGGAGTGGGTCCTTGATTCGGCGAGTGACGTGCACGTATGCAACAACCGCTCAGTTCTGTACAATATCCGGAAGGATCAATTGCACTTCTTCCTGGGGTACGACGGAAATACAAGGGAAGATGAGGACGTTGGTGACGTGACTCTGCGGGTGACGAGCAATAAGTCACCATATAATGAACTGATGTTGCCCTTCACGAATGTGTTGCTCTCACCAGAAGCACCAGACAACTTGCTGAGCCAGGACATGCTGGAGAACGATGGATGGACTGTGAAGTATGGGTTTATCAACTCACAACGTGTGTGTTGGCTACGTAAAGAGCATGTTGAGCTGCTATTGACAAAGACTAACCGTCGATACCGCTTGAAGGCGATGGCAGCAGCTGTGTATAAGGTGCAGAGTGAAGTTCGACAGCAGACAAATGAAAGTGACTCAAGAGTGATTTTGAAGCGTAAGAAGGACAGTGATTCTTTGCTTGAACGCTGGCATTTACGTCTGGGTCATCTCAACCCGCCTGCCCTGCGGCGGATGGTGCGAGACGAGGTCGCTACCGGCATGAAGGTTGATCTGTCTGAGGACATGAGATCGCCGTGTTGGTCGTGTAGAGCGGCAAAAATGATCCGCATGTCGTACAAGAAGACACTGACTCGTCGAGCAACTCGGCCATTCCAGAAGCTGATGAGTGACATGTGCTACGTTAAAGAGGTCACTTACGATGACTATGAGCACTTTCAATTGATACAGGATGAGGCTAGTCGCTATCTCTGGGGCTTTATGTTATATCGAAAGGAGAATTCCTCTGATGTGGTGCTGGCTCACCTGAAATGGGTCATAGCGCAAGGAAATAAGGTGGAGGTGTTCAACTCGGACCAAGGCAAGGAGCTCTTCAACAACAAGTTGAAGACGTTCCTCCAAGGCAACGGGATCGAGTACACCACAACGAACTCATACAGTCCTGAAGAGAACGGGTTGGTGGAGAGAATGAACGGAGTGGTGCTCTCTCGTGTTCGATGCTTGCTGACTGCGGCCAATATGCCGTGGCTACTTTGGGGTGAAGCATTCGGGTTTGCTATCGAAGTGATGAACATCAGCGGAAACAATGCACTTGAAGGTGATACTCCATACTTTCGCCGCTTCGGTGAGCGCCCGGATATGACCTCGTTGCGGACGTGGGGCTGCATAGCTTTCATCTTCACGCCCAAGGTGTTGCGCAAGAGCAAGCTAGAAAACCCTGGGAAGCCGGGATTGTTTGTAGGGTACGCGAAGCATTCAGAGAGCTATCGCATCCTGAACTTGATTACGGGTAACATTGTGGAAGTTCGCTCAGTCGAGTTTGAAGAAGACTGGACTGTGGAGGCTTCGTATGTGATCAAGCTACTCTCAAACCGCTATGGTCGAGGACGGCATGCGTTGCCTCAGATCATACCCTACGTGCGACTACCTGTTATGCATCGAGAGACTGTTGACGTGACGCGCCGCTCTCATGATGATTGCACGGGCCCTTCAAAGCGTCAACGTTGTGAAGTTCACGTTAGCTGTGGTTGTCCTGCTGATGAAAGAAACGAATCTGCTGTTTTGACAACGTCAGGTGCGCCTGGTCGTTGGCTGATAACGGGGCAAGAGGTTCCAACGGAGACTGCTGCGGCAGTTGCTCTGCCGACATCCGAGGGTGTCCTTCAGCGGGGAGCTAACGCTTTTCATCGTGAGGTGTCTGAACATGAAAGTGGTGTTGATAGCGTTGTAGACTTGCTTAATAGCAGTCAGGAGGCAACAGCCAGATCTCTGCCGGATCGACAGACTTCGCCTTCAGTGGGAGACCACGATAGCGGTTATTTCGCAGGAAATGATGTTGATACTGGTAATGGCGATCAATATGAGGGGGATGTTAGTATTGGAAACCCGGCCGATCTATTGGATCGTATCACGTCGTACGAGGGCTTTGTGGATATGAACAGTGAAGACGACGACGAAGCCGATGGGTGGAGAGATGAAGCCTTGCGCGCGGCAACATCGTTTCGCCGTTCTTCACGTGTTCGTCGTCCCAATGTCCGACTGCAGGACTATGAAGTTGAGATTCCCGCGAGTTTAGTGGTACAAGCTGTAAACTTGCTCATGGAGCCACAGAGTATCCAGGAGGCTCTTCAAGCACCTGATGCTGAGAAGTGGAAAGAAGCTTTGGAGAAGGAGTATTCTGACTTGATGCGCAACAACACTTGGGACCTGGTGGAGCGCCCAAAGGGAAAGAAGGTTCTGACTAACAAGTGGATCTTCGTGAGGAAGCGGAACCCAATGGGACAGGTGATCCGCCACCGCACGCGCATTACGATCAAAGGTTGCCAGCAGCAGTACGGGGTAAATTTTTGGGAGACGTACGCTCCGGTGGTCTCGTACGAAGCAGTCAAGTTGGTTTTGTTGTTTGCGTTGCATTACGGTCTGTTGTGCGAGCACATTGACTTTGTCACGGCATTCTTGAACGGCCCGATCGGGGACGACGTAGAGATTTACATGGAAATGCCGGAGTATTTTGACGACGGAAGCGGTCGTGTGTGTAGGCTATTAAGAAGTCTATATGGATTAAAGCAAGCGCCGTTGATCTGGTACAAAATGCTCGACGAGCACCTACGTTCATGCCGCTTTAAGCGATCGAAGATGGACAATGGGGTGTACTGGCGAGTAGTGGGAGGAAGTCCGATATTTCTGACTGTCTACGTGGACGATGTTGTCATCGCTGCCAATGCAAAGAACATCAAGCTTGTCGTGGGCGAGTTGGAACGCAAGTTCAAGATCAAGGATTTAGGGTCTGTGAGCTTGTTGTTGGGCATGGAGATTAACTACATTCTAGGCCAGGCAATGTGGATCTCGCAGCGCGGCTACATCGAGAAGATTCTTAGCCGATTTAACATGGACAAGTGCCGAGCAGTTGCCACGCCGCAACCCGTTGGTGCTCTTCCTTTACCTGCAGCTTCGGATGCAGAGGAAGTAAATGATGAGAATCTACCATATCGTGCTATTGTGGGATGTCTTCAGTACTTGGTACAGTGCTCTCGTCCAGAGCTGGCTAACGCCGTGAGAACGTTGGGCAAGTACTTGAACAAGTACACACACGTGAACTACAGCATGGCCAAGCGGATCCTACGGTACTTGCGAGGTACCTCGGACTACGGTCTTGTGTGGGAGAAGAAGGAGACGCCCGACTTGCACTTTGTGGCGTACGCGGACGCCGATCTTGGAAACGAGAAGGATGACCGCCACTCGATCACGGGGTACGTGTTGCAGCTTAACGGCTGTACGTATGCCTACAAGTCACGCAAACAGCGGATCGTCACAGACGACACGTGCTGCGCCGAGTTTGTCGCCGCGAGCGAGTGCTCAACCATGATCGTATGGACGCACAACTTGTGCAAAGAGCTCAAGCTCAAGCGTCATAAACCTACAGTACTCTACCAAGACAACCAGGCAACGATCACTGTGCTAACGGAGATCAAGGGAAACTACAAGACGAAGAGCGTGGACCTGAAGTACCATAAGGTGCGGGACTTTCATGAGCGTGGCGAGTTCGAAGTGCGCTACTGCCCATCGGCAGAAAACCTCGCCGACATCTTTACGAAGGCGCTCGGTCCTACGTTGTTTCGAAAGTTTCGAGAGCGGTTGAACGTAGTGCCGTTGCCGCTGGCCATTGCGGATGGCAATGCAGAAAGCCGTGACTAGCTTGCGAGCTAGGCGAACGACTGCGAGCAAGGCTGACTCGAAGTGGGAGTGTGGAGATGGCGTGTCGAGCTCCGCCAGCTCACAGCTGACCACCTTGAGGTTGAAGTTGCTTGTGTCCAGTCTTTATAGGCGGTTGACTATTTGTATGCGACAGATAGTTCTCTGCATGTATAACTATCAGAGGAGGTTGTCACCTGCGAGGTTTCCTCCTCAATCCCAATTCTTCTCTGTGGGAACCAAGTGTCTTCCTTTTCGGTCTTCTCCACTCAAAGGTCGCTCGCTCCTATCTGCCTGCATCTTCTCATGAAGGAGCGTCTTCAATGGATAGCACAACTTTTCGTTACCGCCGGTGCGATGGGGGTCCGTTCAAGGGACGTTATCGGGCTTCGAACGATGCAGCGAGTATTTAGAGAGGAGCTTGCGTGTAGACAAGGCCACAAGCAGCAAAAGTCGATGCTCGACTTCTTCGGACGTCCTGCACCAAATGGACCTTAGCAATAGTTAAGCACCTTTGAATAGTGATAATGACGTGTTTTGTATCACAAACCAGTAACTAGAGGGTAGAGGTATATTTGACTCGTGCTTGTATGGTGACGGTCATCGGGAGCCCTCCCCATATCTCTCCGTGGAGGGTATCACTACTCAGGATATCACGACCGAGAGGATTGTCTGTACATTTAAGATGTGCTGAAATGGATGACGCTGCTCTGTAGTTGAACGTAGATCTGTAAAGCTTTGCCGCTCGCAATCAACGAGCCTCCCGTGGGTGTGTAGCATTGTACACAATTGATCGGCGCTCACCGAAAATGCCGACCGGGCATGGTCTCTGGCACATCCGGCTCGTTAGACAAGTTGTAAGACAACCAATACAACTGAACATTTGTCTCCAGTTGGCTTTGCAGACGCGCAAGCGGTTGTGGACGTTTCTGTTTGTGGGTTCAGTCACCGTAGGTCATTTACGAGTTTTCTTTCTCGTCGATAAGCTGCCCGCCGTAGAGCATTAAAGGTGACGACGCCAACTTTGATCCGTGAACAAGCCCAGCAAAATGAAAATCAGTGCCCTCATTTCGCCCAGCGTCATTGAGCCTGAAATCGGCGCCACCACACCGTCAGCAGACGAATCGACTGAAGGTTCGAGTGCAGCCAGCCCGAGACCTGAGAAAGAGAAGGCGTCGAGTCTCACGGAAAAGCAAGCCCTTCGACGTGAGCAATGCCGAGCGAACCAGGCACGCTATCGCAACAAACAGCTTAACCGCAAGCGCCAACTACACCAGCAAAACCAGCGACTTGAAGAGGAGATTCAAGGCTTGAAACTGAAGCGACGAAGCATCAAGTTCGAGCGGAAATCAAACCAAAGTCCGTGGACTATCGTCGGGGAGGTATTCCGCCTACTCGAAGACGGCTTCCGATCCCCCTGGCGATTGGCAAGCGTGGAGGAGATGATGAAGTATGCAGACACTCGACAGAGTTTGGAGTTACTGCAGAAGTCATTCGTGCACGATGTGGCAATGGGTGAACTGCGTGGTATCAACGCGCTTATGGACCAGTGGAGACGCTACTCGCTGTACTTCGAAGACACCCATCTCGAGCTCGCGCGAGTTGAAGCTGTGACTGCGGGCGTCGTGTCTGCCATTGCCGTACTCAGTGTGACGGTGACAGAGTTTACGCTGAGATGCGTCCTGCCTCACCTCACCAATCCAAAAAGAGGGAAATCGAAAGCGTTGTCGCTCACTAGACAGCTTTTGGGCCAACGGCTCGACTGCAATTGCTCGCTTCGCTTTCTCTTCGACGAGGCCAGTGGTCGCGTCGTACGCCTAGAGCCCAAGATCGATTTGGTTTCACCATTACTTCGGCTGCTAGGAAGTATCAAGGACGTGGCACTCGTACTCCAGCATGCACATATCACTCCAGAGTATGTGGTTGGCGATCTACTCAACACAACACTTGAACTACATCTACACGTGTAATAATATATATATGTAAACCTCTCTAATATTAAGTTAGAGTGGTTTAGTTTTGTTCACGTTTTGCATTATCTCCAATTGACCTCCCGCTAATGAAATTGAACACCAGAAGCTTAGCACAAAAGCTTTGCATCATCCCGGCGAGTACATTGATCACTCTCGCTATGCAATTTATTTTCGAAGACGCCCACTACCTGTAGATAAATGTAGCTGGCGGCAACGTTTATATAAAAGATGAAGACCAATCCACGCCGAGATGGAGGACGAGGTTGAGTAGTAGATATCAATACCAGCCGCAATTGCAGCGGCCATGTTCATCTTGCGTCAAAACCAGTGATGGTTTGCCAGCCACCGAGTGGCTTCAAGCCCCTTTGACTAATTGTAAGCGAAATGGACAGACACATTACGCCTCCAGTTCGTACATGTAGTAAAATTCACGAACATGTCTGTGGAGAACACTCCGATCGGAGACAAGCTGCTGCTTGGCTTTTGGCCGATGTATTTACCTGATCGATATAAACAGGATCTGTGTTCTGAGGTCTATAATGCGAGGAATTTGTTAGCTGTGATGGCTTTGGGAGCCAGCATTTTATTACTGAATGGAGGCATTACAATCAAGAGTGTACCAAATCTGGGTGGTCGTGATTGGCAGTGCGCGGATATGACGCCCCCAAATTGCACCATTGACTTTTGCTGTTTGTGGTCTTGCTTTCGGTCTAATTCATCTCTAAAGCTAGCTGTAGTGCACGAAGGCCACCAACACCTCTAAAAGATACACCATTGTTTCGACCCTAAAAAATGAAGTCATATCTAAGCTTTTGATTAGTAATATTCCAGATTTTGCAACGAGAGGGTAGAGGTATACTTGGACTTTGTAAAGAGTTGGTCATTGGGAACAGCTTCCGTATCTGTCCGCGGAGTGAATCACAATACAGAATATCACGACCTAGAGGATCGTTTGTTCTTATACTTATTATTCAATTTCACTCAGTTGTGGGGCATGAATCTTGATGTATTGACACCGCCTCCTGCACGGGTGTGGCGAGGAGGGTTTTAACTTACTCTAGGGGTACTGGACTTGCTGGATTCGCAGCAAATAAGAGAATGAACAGGTTTCCGCTGCGTTCACCGTCTTGCTCTACTGGCCAGTCATCCGAACGATTGGCGACCGTGATGCCTTCGGTGGCAGCGCGATGAAGTCCGAACCCTCACCCAACCGCAAAAAGTTACTTTTACTAGGCCAGCCCAGCAAAAGTACACAATCTCACGGAGATTTCTTGTCTTCCGGATTTTGGAAGGGACCCATTTTTGATTCTTTTGGGCATTTTATAATGAAATGCATGGTCTTCGGTGTTACGTTTTCAAGAAGTATTCGCCAGCTCTGCTTGCTCAAAAGAGGTAACCTTGCTGGCTGCGAAGTTCTCAATGACGTCTATGTAGAGTTATGTGCGTTGGTGTCCACGAGAGCTATAATAGCAACATTGGAGTACCCCCGCCCACGTATCCAGTGAGAATGAACACTTCATTAGCAAGTCCGAGGCTTGATATAGTACTGTATGTATTAATAGCGCGTGGTGTTGGAAGCCAATTGCTCACACTTATATCGGTGAGCTAATCGACTCATATTCAACATCCAAAGCAGGCGGCAGCTTTGACATCAAACACTTAAAACTCGAGCACAAGAAGCCAGTCATCGTCCACACTGCCACCCGAAGGAGGGATGAAGTCCACACCCGTGGAATTTCCACTAGCAGGAACGCTCACCGTCGAGTTGGCGTGGTACTGACCGTCGCGAGGAGAAAACCAGCGAACAGTACCCGACCGTTCAGACCCGTTGCCAAGTTTGAGGCTGAACGAGTCACCGTGGCCAGTGTAGACGTAGAAACGGTCGCGAGTCTCGGAAGCGAGGACGGAGATGTATCGGGTGCCCTCGAACGCGTTGACAGAGATATCCTGGTAGCCGTTGGGGCTGGAGAGGAGGTGGCGAGCAGGCTCAAGCTGCTCGAGAATCTCGGTCGAGAGGTTCTGCAGCGGTTGGGTGACGTACTGGATCTGCGTCGCGCCCTCGAAGAAGACGTCCTTACGCCATGAGCCAGAGGCGTTTTGACCGGCCGAGGGGGAGTAGTAGTCGCTTTCGCGCAGCAGGTCCTCCTGTGGCTCGTACATCTGCCACACGCTGTTGGCGCCGTACGTGAAGCCGGCCGCACCCCCGTAGACGCCGTGATAGAGACCCGTGCGGACCTGCGAGGCATTCCAGACGGGGAACGCCGCCTTAAAGTTGTCGTGCGCGCCTTCGTAGTGGTTCTCGAGGTCGAGCACGGGGCCGGTGAAGCCGTCGCGCATGGCAGCAATGAGCTCGTAGTTCTTGGTCGAGTCCCACGTCGTGTACGGCGTGAACCCGCCCAGAGCATCAGGTGTGGCGTGGCCCGACTGCGCCCCATTAATCGACACTCGGTGCTCCTCCTTTGGCAGCATCAGGTGAGCGTACGCCTGCGGAGTGTTCTCGGGTCTTGAGATCCAGCCAGCGGTGGGGTGGAAAAGGATCACGGGCTCGTACCCGTGCGCAGTCTCCGCGTCCTTCACTCCAGCGCGCATGCTCACCCAAATGTCCGTCGTGTCTTCAATGGGGCCCAGCAGAGTTGCAGGGTCCACGTTGGGGTCAGAGGCGTACGACACCATCGCTTTCGTGGTGTTACGAGCCCAAAGGCAGTCCGAGTCCCCGCCAAGAATCTTCGGCAGACCGGGGTAGCGGTCGCCAATGTACTTGCCCCACTCGTACGCAGTCGAGTCGTTGAAAATGGACACTTCGTCGTTGTGCCAGCCACCGTTGACCCAGCGGCCCCACACAGGCACCAGAGCGATCAGAATGCCGTAGCTCGCAGCTAGATCCACCGTCCAATCGACCAGCTCGAAGTACGCCTCGTTCGGCTGGGTCGTGTCCGAGTTGTTGTACGGCAGGTCGCCGTAGAAATTCGAGCGTGTTGTGCCGTTCAGCTCCGAGATCACGACGGTCTGCACGACGTTGTACCCTTGTTCAGCACGCGTTTTGAGGTAGAAGTCAATGGACGTCTTGTTGAGGCGGTGCGTCAGCTCCCACGCGGTGTCGGCCTGCCAGAAGAAGGGGTCTCCGGAGGTGGTCCGTGTGAGGTATCGTCCGTAGTGCGGCGCGGTGATGGCGAGGTCATGCCAGGACGGGTCGGCCGAGGCGGTAAGGCCAGTGAGCGCCGCCAGGCTAGCAATTGTAGCTTGGATCTTCATCGAAGAAGTGGATGGTGATCGCAGTCCGAGGTAAGTTGGAGAATGACATGAGATCGAGGAAACTTTTCCAGTCGTCCTCCGGCAATGACACCGCCGTGCATGGCGATTTGCTGCCCCCTACTTCATCCACGAACTTCCCGGCGTGTTGAAGTGGCAACAGCTGGACGATAAAGACGATGGCGGCGCACAGAAGCTCCAAGCGCCATCGAGATCAGGCACAGCGAGGGAATCAAATGGAATTTCAACTCCTGCACCAGCAATTGCGTTAAGAAGTGATCACGCTCACGCCGCTAATACATGTCCAATACCAAGCAGGGCCGACTGCACATCAAAATTGTTCTTTACACGTACTAGGAACGTTGACAGACTCCGACGGGTCTATCTATCCTAGCTTACACAAGCTAAGCGTGTCGAGACC
This sequence comes from Phytophthora ramorum, assembly GCF_020800215.1. Taxonomy (NCBI): domain Eukaryota; phylum Oomycota; class Peronosporomycetes; order Peronosporales; family Peronosporaceae; genus Phytophthora; species Phytophthora ramorum. The sequence goes on along the minus strand of NW_027150648.1, from coordinate 4,534,492 downwards.
TAGTATTATCCAGTCCTCGCATTCTAGAACTCCACCACCAGAAGCCAATCGTTGTCGATGCCACCGGTCGACGGAGGAGTGAAGTCCACGCGAGTTCCGTTGCCACTGGCAGGGACGCTCACCGTCGAACTCGCGTAGTACTGACCGTCACGAGGAGAGAACCAGGTCGCGCTGCCCGAACGGCTATTGCCAGATCCGTTCTCAAGCTGCAGACTGAACGTGTCGCCGTGGCCCGTGTAGACGTAGTAGCGGTCACGGTCCTTCGACGCGAGGATGGAGATGTATCTGGTGCCCTCGTACGTGTTGACGGACTTGCCAGTGTGGTTGCTGGGACTGGACAGTAGTTCGCGAGCAGGTTCGAGCTGTTCGAGTGTAGCGGTGGAGAGGCTGCTGAGTGGTTTGGTGACGTATTGGATCTGCGTAGCACCTTCGAAGAAGATGTCCTTGCGCCACGAGCCCGACGTGTTCTGGTTGATCTGGGCGGCGTAGTAGTCGCTGTCGCGCAGCAGGTCGGAGCGGGGCTCGTACATTTGCCACACGCTGTTGGCACCGTAGGTGAAGCCGGTAGATCCTTCGTAGACGCCGTGGTACAGACCCGTGCGGATGTGGGAAGCGTTCCAAATGAGGCGCGTCAGGTCGAAGCTGTCGTGGGCCCCCTCATAGTGGTTCTCGAGGTCGAGCACAGGGCCAGTGAACTTGTCACGCATCTCCGCGATGTTCTCGTAGTTCTTGGTCGAGTCCCAGCCGGCTGCAGGGGTGAACTTGGAGGTCGGGTCGGGTGTGGCGTGACCAGATTGAACAGCATCAACCGAAACGCGGTCCTCTTCGTCGTCCAACATGATGTGGCCGTATGGCAGCGGCGTGACCTCGGGCTTGACGATCCAGCTATTCGTAGGGTGGAACAGAATCATCGAGTCGTAGCCAACCTCCCGCTCAGAATCTTTGAGCCCACGGCGCATGCTCGCCCATACAGCGGACGTATCCTCGATAGGCGCAAGTAGAGCCGGGAGGTCCTGGTCCGGGTCCTCCGCATAAGCAGCCTGGACCTCAGATATGTTCCACGACCACAGCGCGTTCGAGTCGCCGCCCAGGATCTTCGGCAGACCAGGGTACCGGCTTCCGATGTACTGGCCCCATTCATATGCGTTTGACTCATTGAAAATGCGCTCCGTGCTGTGCCAGCCGCCGTTGACGTACATGCCCCACGTCGGCACCAGAGCGATCAGAATGCCGTAGCTAGCAGCCAGATCCACCGTCCAGTCCACCAGCTCGAAGTACGCCTCGTTCGGCTTGGACGGGTCCGAGTTGTTGAACGGCAGGTCGCCGTAGAAATTGGGGCTGGTCGTGCCGTTCAGCTCCGAGATCACGACGGTCTGCACGACGTTGTACCCTTGTTCAGCACGCGTCTTGAGGTAGAAGTCGATGGACGTCTTGTTGAGGCGGTGCGTCAGCTCCCACGCGGTGTCGGCTTGCCAGAAGAAGGGTTCCTCGGAGGCCGTGCGATAGAGGTATCGTCCGTAGTGCGGGGCGGAGATGGCGAGGTCATGCCATGACGGGTCTGCAGCCGAGGTGGTGGAGGCGAGGCCGGCAAGGGAGAGGACGCCAGCGAGAGCTGCTTGGACCTTCATTAGTGATGTTTTGGGCAATGGTGTCTCGGTTACTTCTCTTGGTGTGTTGCAGTCAAAGCAAATTGGCGAATGGTGTCAATTGTCTGCGGATCTAGAGGTGATTGCCCCCAGAGCGATGTATCGGAGAGAAGCCGGATTGATACGCTTGAACGAAGTCTAGTGGTGACTACCGTTAATAACACACTTCTGTACGCATGTCATGGTGCAGTAAGCACACGATATCAAAAGGCATACGGATCCTGGAGTTTCACGAGTCTGCGCAGATTACGAGCACAAGCCGTAGATGGTTGGGTTACACCAATAACATCGCAGGATCCGACACCCCGATCGAAGGACGCTCGCAATCGTTGGCCCTTCTCGGCAGCTACACCTGCTGCTGAGCGCAACAAAAACTGTTCACAGCTTGGTGATGATCGAGGGCATAACGCAAAATGTGAAACTAACTTGAGGTGCTCAAAGGCCGTACATGTGCAACTTGTAAATACTGTACATCATTTGATTCGTACGTGTAGACGCTACTAGCGAGAAAATTTATGTTGACTGCCCAACTGACTCATTTGATATGGGGCAGTCAAACTCTTGTTCTGGCCAACTGTAAATTGTTCGGACTTAAGTAGCCGCTACCTTTATACGGATAGGTTAGAGTGGTAGATTTTCAAGTGAAAAACTTTGAGCATAATGCAAGCAGGTCAAAGCCATCATGTACACATAGTTGAGCCAGCATTTCCCCGTCAACTAGGCACACAGCTATAGAGTTGATTGATAAACGCAGACACAAAATTGAGGGTTTCGCACTTAGAACTCCACCACCAGAAGCCAATCGTTGTCGATGCCACCGGTCGACGGAGGAGTGAAGTCCACGCGAGTTCCGTTGCCACTGGCAGGGACGCTCACCGTCGAACTCGCGTAGTACTGACCGTCACGAGGGGAGAACCAGGTCGCGCTGCCCGAACGGCTATTGCCAGATCCGCTCTCAAGCTGCAGACTGAACGTGTCGCCGTGGCCCGTGTAGACGTAGTAGCGGTCACGGTCCTTCGACGCGAGGATGGAGATGTATCTGGTGCCCTCGTACGTGTTGACGGACTTGCCAGTGTGGTTGCTGGGACTGGACAGTAGTTCGCGAGCAGGTTCGAGCTGTTCGAGTGTAGCGGTGGAGAGGCTGCTGAGTGGTTTGGTGACGTATTGGATCTGCGTAGCACCTTCGAAGAAGATGTCCTTGCGCCACGAGCCCGACGTGTTCTGGTTGATCTGGGCGGCGTAGTAGTCACTGTCGCGCAGCAGGTCGGAGCGGGGCTCGTACATTTGCCACACGCTGTTGGCACCGTAGGTGAAGCCGGTAGATCCTTCGTAGACGCCGTGATAGAGGCCCGTGCGGATGTGAGAGGCGTTCCAGATGACCTTGTCCAGGTCGAAGCTGTCGTGAGCCCCCTCATAGTGGTTCTCGAGGTCGAGCACAGGACCTGTGAACTCGTCACGCATCTTGGCGATGTTTTCGTAGTTCTTAGTCGAGTCCCAGCCACCGAGAGGCGTGAACTTGTACGTCGGGTCGGGCAAAGCATGGCCCGACTGCACCGCGTCGATAGACACGCGGTCTTCTTCGTTCGGCAGCATGGCGTGGCCGTACGGCTCAGGCGTGACCTCGGGCTTGACGATCCAGCTATTCGTAGGGTGGTAGAGCACCACGGCTTCGTAGCCTTGAGAGGTTTCAGCGTCCTTCAGACCCCGACCCATGCTCGCCCATACAGCGGACGTATCCTCGACAGGCGCAAGTAGAGCCGGGAGGTCCTGGTCCGGGTCTTCCCCATATGCAGCCTGAACAGCGGACATGTTCCACGACCACAGCGCGTTCGAGTCGCCGCCCAGGATCTTCGGCAGACCAGGGTACCGGCTTCCGATGTACTGGCCCCATTCATATGCGTTTGACTCATTGAAAATGCGTTCCGTGCTGTGCCAGCCGCCGTTGACGTACATGCCCCACGTCGGCACCAGAGCGATCAGAATGCCGTAGCTAGCAGCCAGATCCACCGTCCAGTCCACCAGCTCGAAGTACGCCTCGCTCGGCTTGGACGGGTCCGAGTTGTTGAACGGCAGGTCGCCGTAGAAATTGGGGCTGGTCGTGCCGTTCAACTCCGAGATCACGACGGTCTGCACGACGTTGTACCCTTGTTCAGCACGCGTCTTGAGGTAGAAGTCGATGGACGTCTTGTTGAGGCGGTGCGTCAGCTCCCACGCGGTGTCGGCTTGCCAGAAGAAGGGTTCCTCGGAGGCCGTGCGATAGAGGTATCGTCCGTAGTGTGGGGCGGAGATGGCGAGGTCGTGCCATGACGGGTCTGCAGCCACGGACGTGAAGGCAAGACTTGTCAGGGCTAGTAGGCCTATAAACGTGGATGGGATCTTCATGTGTGTTGCTTGAAACAACGAGGTGGTGAAGGGGAGGACTTGATGCGTTGATGTCAATGGAAATTGATGAATGACTAATTCATGCCAGGCTGTACGAAAAGAGTTCCCGTAGGGTCCAGACACGATGGCCAAGTAGTGAAATCTCCAGCGTACACTGTACGCTTTTGTGGTAACAATGCCTGTCAATGAGTGAGTCAATCGAGATTGCGAGCGTTGAAGCGGACATGTCAATCAAACGCATAGCTCGCAGGCGGTTGCTCGCAATCGCCACTAGATTTGTTCCTGGCGGTGTTGAAGCTGTACTCGAATTCCGGTAGTCGGATAACGAAAACCGTGAAACCTCAACTTGAAGACAAGAGGTTTCCACTGTACAAGGTGTATTATGATCCTTAATACATGTACATCTGTACCCACCGCTTACCTGGCACAAAACGCTACAGCAAAGTTCCAACTCTACCGAAGTTAGCTTAACACTACCGTAAGAACCACAAGAATTAATCCAGAACACATCAGGTATGTTTTCTGGACGCATTGACGCGTGGAAAACGGGTTTTCCAGCGAGAGAAATTGGTGGTCGTGAGGCAACAAGTGTAGGATAGCCATTGTTCAATTTGCCGCGTAACCCACCACAACCCACCACGGGGCTAGCCACTGCTCTCCGCAGTGGCCGTCGGCGATAATACACTCTTCCCGCTCTGACGAGCGTGGCCCCCACACCTGACAAGATCACTATGAGCTACGATGGAAAACACTTTTTTAGGCCATTGCCAACAATTAAAACTCAAGCACAAGAAGCCAATCGTCGTCAACGCTGCCACTCGAAGGAGGAGTGAAGTCCACGCGCGTGCCGTTACCGCTCTCGGGGACGCTCACCGTCGCGTTGGCGTAGTACTGGCCGTCACGAGGGGAGAACCAGCGGGCACTGCCCGAGCGAGCACCTGAACCATTGTCAAGCTGCAGACTGAATGCGTCACCATGGCCGGCGTACACGTAGTATCGGTCGCGCGTATTCGATGCGAGGACCGAGATGTATCGCGTGCCCTCGTACGTGTTGGCCGACTTCCCGGTGTGGTCGCTGGTGCTGGCCAGGAGTTCACGTGCCGGCTCAAGCTGCTCCAGTGAGCTGATACTGAGGTTCTGCAGCGGCTTGGTGACGTACTGGATCTGCGTGGCGCCCTCAAAGTAAATGTCCTTGCGCCACGAGCCGGTCGCATTCTGGTTGATCTGGGGGTCGTAGTACACGGCATCGCTAACCAGGTCGGAGCGGGGCTCGTACATCTGCCACACGCTGTTGGCTCCGTAGGTGAAGCCGGCCGAGCCTCCGTAGACGCCGTGGTACAGACCCGTACGCACCTCCGAAGCGTTCCAGATGGGGCGCGTCAGGCTGAAACTGTCGTGGGCGCCCTCGTAGTGGTTCTCGAGATCGAGAACGGGACCAGTGAACTTGTCGAGCATCTCGGCGATGTTCTCGTAGTTTTTGGTCGAGTCCCAGCCAACCGCGGGGGTGAACGTGGACGCCGGGTTTGGCGTGGCGTGGCCGGACTGCACCGCATCGATGGACACTCGATCCTCCTCATCCTGCAGCATGTTGTGGCCGTAAACCAGCGGCGTGACTTGGGGCTTGACGATCCAGCCACCCGCCGGGTGGTACAAAACCACCGATTCGTAGCCTTGCGCACTCTCAGACTCCTTGAGACCGGCACGCATGCTAGCCCAGACGGGGGACGTGTCCTCAATGGGTGCCAACAAGGACGGCAGGTCCTGGTCCGGGTCCTCCGCCCACGCCGCCTGAACCGCGGACATGTTCCACGACCACAGGACGTTGGAGTCGCCGCCTAGGATTTTGGGTAGACCAGGGTACCGGCTTCCAATGTACTGGCCCCACTCGTTCGCGTTCGACTCGTTGAAGATGGGGGTCGTACTGTGCCAGCCGCCGTTGACGTACATGCCCCACGTCGGCACCAGAGCGATCAGAATGCCGTAGCTCGCAGCCAGATCCACCGTCCAGTCCACCAGCTCGAAGTACGCTTCGTTCGGCTGTGTTGGGTCCGAGTTGTTGAACGGCAGGTCGCCGTAGAAATTGGAGCGCGTCGTACCATCAAGCTCCGACACGAGGACAGTCTGAACGACGTTGTAACCCTGCTCGGCACGGGTCTTGAGGTAGAAGTCGATGGACGTCTTGTTGAGACGGTGAACCAGTTCCCACGCAGTGTCGGCTTGCCAGAAGAAAGGCTCGTTGGACGCGGTTCGGGTGAGGTAGCGTCCGTATCGTGGGGCGGTGATGGCGAGGTCGTGCCAGGAAGGGTCCGTCGAAGCGGCAGGAGCGAGTCCAGCCAGTGAAACGAGGCCGGCGAGAAGGACTTGGATCTTCATCACTACTGCGTTGCCAGGGGGAAGTGGCCAGTGCCAAGATGATGCGAGTGCTGTCCGATGCAAATCCGAGAATGAAATTGGGATTGGAAGCGTTCCTCTCGTCGTGGATCAAGGTGAGCAAGTTGATTGTATGCATCGTTGAGTTTAAATGGAACAGTCCGAAAGCGTTGTCGGGCCTCTGCTACTTGTACTTGTACTATCTGTCAGTATTGAAGCAGGCATACTGATACCTGGACGGCACTTGAAGACCGAGCAGCGTAACACCTTGACTCAACTCAAATGTCCGGCGGGTCCCGATCTTTGAAGAGCCCGCGGTCATTGAAGCTCCGTTCAACCAGCTGGCCCCCATGCTGAAGACGCGCGCCGTGGTGTCCATTTCTACCCAAGCAGACTCGAAAGTGCATGGTTGAAGCCGCATGGGGCTCACTTGAAGCCGTCAGCACCTCGCGCAACCGCCCGCTTTCTTCGAGAGACGAACTGTAGCAAGTCTTGATGTTGGGGTACGGTGGGTGTTTCTACAGATGGCCGACATGACTGAGTGTCAGCACTGCTGGTCCCTTCGCGGCGGGGTTTGTAGCGACCAAAGCCGTTCTAGACAACAGACTCGCTTCTTTCGTGGCTGGAACAGCTGGATAATGCAACATACAGTAATAATCCCGGCTGATGACCACGTCAGCACTGCTTGGTGTATGAAGAGGGTAATGGCCAGCGCGTTCCGAGGCGCAAGAAACGTGTCTGCAAGGCGTCGAGGGCTCCGATCGTCGCGACATCAGAAGAAAACCTGCCCATTTCACAATTCGCGTCGTCCCAAGTTGCAGCCCTTCAAGCTTCACTCGTAGTCACCCAGCACCGATGAAAGTCCAAGCAGCTCTCGCTGGCGTCCTCTCCCTTGCCGGCCTCGCCTCCACCACCTCGGCTGCAGACCCGTCATGGCACGACCTCGCCATCTCCGCCCCGCACTACGGACGATACCTCTATCGCACGGCCTCCGAGGAACCCTTCTTCTGGCAAGCCGACACCGCGTGGGAGCTGACGCACCGCCTCAACAAGACGTCCATCGACTTCTACCTCAAGACGCGTGCTGAACAAGGGTATAACGTCGTGCAGACCGTCGTGATCTCGGAGTTGAACGGCACGACCAGCCCCAATTTCTACGGCGACCTGCCGTTCAACAACTCGGACCCGTCCAAGCCGAGCGAGGCGTACTTCGAGCTGGTGGACTGGACGGTGGATCTGGCTGCGAGCTACGGCATTCTGATCGCTCTGGTGCCGACGTGGGGCATGTACGTCAACGGCGGCTGGCACAGCACGGAGCGCATTTTCAATGAGTCAAACGCATATGAATGGGGAAAGTTCATTGGCGATCGGTACCCTGGTCTGCCGAAGATCCTGGGCGGCGACTCGAACGCGCTGTGGTCGTGGAACATATCTGAGGTCCAGGCTGCTTATGCGGAGGACCCGGACCAGGACCTCCCGGCTCTACTTGCGCCGATCGAGGATACGTCCGCTGTATGGGCGAGCATGCGCCGTGGGCTCAAAGATTCTGAGCGGGAGGTTGGCTACGACTCGATGATTCTGTTCCACCCTACGAATAGCTGGATCGTCAAGCCCGAGGTCACGCCGCTGCCATACGGCCACATCATGTTGGACGACGAAGAGGACCGCGTTTCGGTTGATGCTGTTCAATCTGGTCACGCCACACCCGACCCGACCTCCAAGTTCACCCCTGCAGCCGGCTGGGACTCGACCAAGAACTACGAGAACATCGCGGAGATGCGTGACAAGTTCACTGGCCCTGTGCTCGACCTCGAGAACCACTATGAGGGGGCCCACGACAGCTTCGACCTGACGCGCCTCATTTGGAACGCTTCCCACATCCGCACAGGTCTGTACCACGGCGTCTACGAAGGATCTACCGGCTTCACGTACGGTGCCAACAGCGTGTGGCAAATGTACGAGCCCCGCTCCGACCTGCTGCGCGACAGCGACTACTACGCCGCCCAGATCAACCAGAACACGTCGGGCTCGTGGCGCAAGGACATCTTCTTCGAAGGTGCTACGCAGATCCAATACGTCACCAAACCACTCAGCAGCCTCTCCACCTGCTACACTCGAACAGCTCGAACCTGCTCGCGAACTACTGTCCAGTCCCAGCAACCACACTGGCAAGTCCGTCAACACGTACGAGGGCACCAGATACATCTCCATCCTCGCGTCGAAGGACCGTGACCGCTACTACGTCTACACGGGCCACGGCGACACGTTCAGTCTGCAGCTTGAGAACGGATCTGGCAATAGTCGTTCGGGCAGCGCGACCTGGTTCTCTCCTCGTGACGGTCAGTACTACGCGAGTTCGACGGTGAGCGTCCCTGCCAGTGGCAACGGAACTCGCGTGGACTTCACTCCTCCGTCGACCGGTGGCATCGACAACGATTGGCTTCTGGTGGTGGAGTTCTAGGTTTGCAATCTTAGACGTAATTACAGATGTGGCGAGCTCACAGCCTTCCTACAAACACTAACTGGATTGTTGCTAAAGTTGTTTCTTTGTGTGAAACAAATCTACCTTACACGTAGGTCTGTATTGTACTACGCAGTATTATTGTGCTTTGGAACCATGCATTAGTTATACCCTGGAAACGTCAAATTACCAGCCTGGAGATGTTTAGCAAATTCACCAGGAAGGGGGCCGGATACAGGGTTAGTTTGAGTGAAGGGTGTATTTGTTTGGAAGGAAGAATGCACGGCGATGTCCTTCTTCACAACTGTATTTAGTGGCATTGGATATGGCCCCCGAAACGCATATTTGGGCACGTTTATCCAGACCTAAGGACATCGGTTCTTGAGACAGGATCATGTGCTACATGTATCATTCCATTGCGTTCGACTTAGTTACGCAGGCTGCGCTCAGGCGGAGCCGTGGTCGGCGTTCCCCACGCCTGCGAGCCCGTGCTTGAGCCTTCAGTCGACGGAGCTTCAGTTGCCGGCGCTGATTCCGAAGTTCCCGATCCACCCGTCAGCGGGATGCACTCCTTGTACACTTGCCACGAGTAGTCGTTCTTGAGGAAACGGATGCCCAGCCAGTACCAACGAAGCGTGCACGTGCCCTTGCAGGACGAGTAGTCGACGGTGTAGTCCTTGCCAGGGAACTTCTCGTGACAGTTGTCGCCGTCGAGCACCATCGTGTCGTCAAGCCACACCTCGCACGGACCGTCGTGCGTGTATCCCGTGGAACGCATCGCGTTACCAGCCGGAATGGGCTGCGGGGTTCCCTTGGGGTCGGTAAAGCCGCAAGAGAAGTCGGCGCCGTCGGCCACATTGTACTTGGCGTTGTCCATGAAGTCACGCAGCGACTTGTAGCCGTTTTCGTCGCGCCACGACGCGAAGTCCTCCTGGGTCGTGAAGCCTTCGCTTTCGAGGAAAGCCAGCGGGTTGTACTTGGTGTCCTTGTCGTCGGTAGTCCATTGGGGTTCCGGCAGCAGCACAACCTGGTGAGCGTCGGCAGTAGGCGCCAGCAGCGCCATGCTGGACAGGACCGAAGCGACTGCGAGGGTTGGAACGATCGGATGAACCATTGCGAGCTGGGTTGGAATTCTTGCAACTGTCGGGCAAACGGCAAAATGGAAAAATGAACGCGGAGGTTGGCTATATGCACATGTAGAGTGGATCACCCCTGATGTGTGCCCCTGGATTCTACGTAGATCCAAAAGTGCGATTAGCACGGAAGTAGCAATGCGCAAGGTCGCTACAAATTTGCTAGAGCTGTACGTGCGAACAGTGCAATGCTCGGCTTAGAGCCGCTCTTACTGGCAAAAACGCCGCAGAAGCGAGGCACAGTACGCAGTCGTGGATGTTGAAAACAGGAAATAATACATGCGCGAATTGTTGTCAAAACTTCAACGTCGGGTCTACCGATTTGCTGTCATCATCACTCGGAACATTACGATGAATAATCAGTTCTCGTATACAATACGTACATATTTTAATTTTTTACATCCATTGATGATGATAAATGGCCTTCTACAGGTATTTACAGTACGTACAGATGATCTCCGAAATTGTAATTTCACGTACACATGTAGAAGCGGTCGCGAGTCCCGGAAGCGAGGACCGAGATGTATCGGGTGCCCTCGAGCGCGTTGATGGAGGCACCCGCTGGGGCTGGAAAGGAGATGGCGAGCAGGCTCAAGCTGCTCGAGAATCTTCGTCGAGAGGTTCTGCAGCGGTTGGGTGACGTACTGGGCCTGCGATGAACCAGAGGCGTTTTGGCCGGCCAAAGGGGAGTAGTTGTCGCTTTCACGCAGCAGGTCCTCTTGTGGCTCGTACATCTGCCACACGCTGTTGGAGCCGTAGGTAAAGTCAACCGCACCCGTAAACGCGCGGACACCACCTTAAAGTTGTCGTGCGCACCATCGTACCGATGCATGTGTACTGTAGTGGTTCTCGAGGTTGATAACGGGACGCGATATGGATAGGCTATCGGATGATCGATATGCGACCAAGACGTAGGCTGGACTGTTGCCAAGCTCTTTTACATGTATTGTGCGCCAATTTGGCGGGTGGACTGTTAATTTAGGCCAACTTCGAAGTAATTAAATCCATAAACAGGCAATTTGCCTTTATTTAGTGCTAATTACGCACTGAATTAAGGTAGCTCGCCGCATGAAGACAGTATAGAGCAAATCGCCAATCCGTCTCCGTATTTCGTCTCGATCGTCCAAGGTCTGCCTACCCATAATTAAACATAGGATTAACTGACGGAAGGCAGAATTAAGGATGGGACTAGAATTACGACAGAATTATCGTGGTAGAACTAATGAAAGGCAGAATGTATGAAGATCATCGAAAGATACACGATTACCTAAACAAAAGTAAGGCCGAAAGCATGACCGCAAACAGCACTGCTGTTACAGCAGAAGGGCGTCGGACAATTTCCATAGTTAAGCAAGCACCTTTGCTGAACGATATTGCAGCATTTTGCATTACACATTGTAATTTACAGTCTATTAACGAGAGGGTGGATATTTGACTTGACTTTGTATCGAGTTGGTCATTGGGAACAACTTCCGTACATATATCCGCCTGTAGAGTCTACACTGGCCACGGCGGCTCGTTCAGCCTCAAGCTTTGCAACAGATCGGAGAACTCGGACGCTGCTTGCTCGTTCTCTTCCCAACTCGACGGTGAGTGTCCATACGCGTGGAAATACCATGCGTGTGGACCTCACCCCTCCTTCAGGGCTGCAGTGTGCATGGTGCCTGCTGGAGTTTTAAGCAGTTTGGTATTTGAGCTAGCGCCTGCTTTGGATTTGAATATGCGCGATCACCGCTGATACATGCATGTATGAACAAGTTGCTTTCACGTGTTGCCAATACCACGCGCTGCATGTAACATTGAAACAAGCCTCGGCTGTGGTAATGGAGTGTTCATTCTCGCTGGATTGTGTGGTGGTGGTTATTAGCTCTAGTGGACACCAACGCCCATAACTCTACGAAAACGTTCATGCACGAACGACCCTGTTTTTGAGCCAGTAGAGCTGGATGAAAGCTTCTTGCAAGCGTGAAGACGCAACTAATGTCAGGTATTCGTTCTGATCCCAAGACCTCAATATATATACAGTACAATAAGCCCAGTCGCCTCTCATTGTGGCATGTTGGGTAGATCTCCCTACAACATACTCTGAAGTGATATGTGCATGCTGGAGTACGCGTGCCACGTCCTTGATACTTCCTAGCAGCCGAAGTAATGGTGAAACCAAGTCGATCTTGGGCTCTAGGCGTACGACGCGACCACTGGTACCGTCGAAGAGAAAGCGAAGCGAGCAATTGCAGTCGAGCCGTTGGCCCAAAAGCTGTCTAGTGAGCGACGACGCTTTCGATTTCCCTCTTTTTGGATTGGTGAGGTGAGGCAGGACGCACCTTAGTGTAAACTCTGTCACCGTCACACTGAGTACGGCAATGGCAGACACGACGCCCGTAGTCACAGCTTCAACTCGTGTGAGCTCGAGATGGGTGTCTTCGAAGTACAGCGAGTAGGCGTCTCCACTGGTCCATAAGCGCGTTGATACCACGCAGTTCACCCATTGCCACATCGTGCACGAATGACTTCTGCAGTAACTCCAGACTCTGGCGAGTGCTTGAATGCTTCATCATCTCCTCCACGCTTGCCAATCGCCAGGGGGATCGGAAGCCGTCTTCGAGTAGGCGGAATACCTCTCCGACGATAGTCCACGGACTTTGGTTTGATTTCCGCTCGAACTTGATGCTTCGTCGCTTCAGTTTCAAGCCTTGGATCTCCTCTTCAAGTCGCTGGTTTTGCTGGTGTAGTTGGCGCTTGCGGTTAAGCTGTTTGTTGCGATAGCGTGCCTGGTTCGCTCGGCATTGCTCACGTCGAAGGGCTTGCTTTTCCGTGAGACTCGACGCCTTCTCTTTCCCAGGTCTCGGGCTGGCTGCACTCGAGCCTTCCGTCAGCGTTGACTCCGATCGCTCTCGTGGCGTCGATTCGTCTGCTGACGATGTGGTGGTGCCGATGTCAGGCTCAATGACGCTGGGCGAAACGAGCGCGCTGACTTTCATTTTGCTGCACTTGTTCATGGGTGTCGTCGCCAAGCGTTTTAAAATGCTCTGGGGGCGAGCTTATCGACGAGAAAGAAAACTCGTAAATGACTTACGGCAGGCTGAACCCAGAGACAGACACGTTCACTGTGGACTCCACAATCATCGGGTGTCTGCACATCTGCAAAGCCAACCGGAGCTTCATCAGATCAAATGCTTGAACTGTATTGGTCGTCTAGAGAACCGGACGCATGCCCGGTCGACGACCTGGATGCCGCCGATCCTTCCTATAATAGTCAATATTCATTGATTGCGAGCGGCAAAGCTTCACAAACCCACGTCAACTACAACGACCCATGCAGGAGAGTTTGCAGACGCCGCAGCGTCATCCCTTCCACGGAGTCTCGGTATGAATCAAAGACTTGCAATGCCATACATGTATTGCATATGTACACGCATCACAATTTTCGTTAGTAAACCGCAAGGAAAAGTAGTTGTCCCCAGAGTTCTGTCACTGAGGCAGCCATGGACATGTTTCTCGTGCTGCTCACTCATCGTTCAGACGCGTCTCTTGTTTAAACGATCGGCATGGCCTCTTGGATAAGGTCCATCGTAGACGTGCTCAAAAGAGGGGAGGGGGGATGGTCTTCTATTTTGATGTTACAGCTTTGTAGTTTTGTTTTCCTTACTAGAAACCTGATATGCAGTACATGTAAGACGAGCAAGCAAATGTCCCTCTGCCAGATTGGCGCGGGAATGTCTGCTCCAAGGATCACCTCATTGTGAAGTGTGCATACACCAGCCACACTCTGGCCTCATGAGGCTCATGTACCTCGAAGATTCGCCAGGCTTTTTTGTTGTCTTGGGGCTGCACCAGTCCCAGTCCCGTTATTTCACCAGATGCATACATGTGTCGACGTTCTCAGCGTCGCGTTCGCATGGTTTCTTATCAGACAGACATCGTGATAGGGATCTTCGCTCATCCCTACAAACACAAACTACTTTCAACTACAGGCTCGAGGCACGCTGCGACCTGAAGAAGGGCGACAAAAACGCCTCTGTTACCAGCTCTGCTTTCAACCAAACGACGCAACAAGACGCTTAGTGACCAACCGATTTCGTGATACAACGTACAAGGCTCCAAGAATGAATCTCTCGCAACGAGAGGTTCGTGTGCTGTAAGTCCACAGAGACCGGTAGCCCCTCTAAAGTTTGCTAAAAGGTGCAGCGTAGCATCGTTTTACCGGTCGCACCTTAGCCTGCAAGAACAGCTCGTCAAGGTTAGGGCCGGGAGCACTTTGAGCTTGAAAGCACAGAACCCCCAACGACTAGCACAACGCGGTCAAAAGTCCAGACCTTTGAGCAGCACTGTACGCACAATACTATGTGAATAGTATTTTAATATTAAAATACATTATCAAGGCGTTACACTCTGTCCCATTTAGCATATTCAAATCGTCCAGACAATCCCAAGCACCCGCGCGCGTCCTCGTCGCCCCCGTCCCCGAGAAGAAGCGCCGACTGTCGCGTAATGATGGCACCATGCGTGACGATACGCTGCGCATTGTGGTGGAGGCGCTACGGAGCGAGAACCGGCAACTCCTGCAAGACCGAGACGTCCTGAAGGCAGGGAGAAAGGCGCTCGACGAGCGACTGGCGCAGGCCCAGCGCAGCCTGCGGGTCCTGGAGGACGACATGGGCCGCGTGTACCGCCAGAAGCAGAAGGACATGGAGACGCAGCGCCAAGAATGCGAGCAGAAGCTGCAGAGCCAGAATACGATCCTAGGACGTCCTGCAGAACGAGAGGGGTCTAAGGGTATGCATACCCCGGTACTTCAGGATAAGCGCACGGCCGAGGAAATGGACAGCTTTCTGCAGAGCTGCGAGCTCTGTCAGACGAGATTAGGACAGCTGAGTGGGACAGGGAGATGGAGACGCAGGAGGTCTCAGGCGTCCTGCAGGACGTCGTGGCTATACGCCAAGTTCAGCTCGAGTATGGACTCTGTGTCCGAGAAGACGATGAGGCTCGAGGAGCTCGAACAGGAGATGAAAGATACGAAGAGCGACGCGCAAGCTATGCAAGATCAGAGAGCGGGGCTTGAGAAGCAGGTTGCTCAACTACAGGAGAAGTTGGATCTGTCAGCAGCACGAAGCCGCTGAACAGGAAAATGTGAACGATGAACTAGCTACCGTACAGAAACAGTATTCGGAGCTGCAAGTGGTCGAAGTCTCAGCAGAAGAAGCTGGCAGGCAAGATGCAGTCGGAAATGACGGAGCTGAAGGCGCAAAACAAGGCCTTGAGGGAGCAGCGGGTCAAGAAGGAGCACCAAAGCGTCGGCCAACCGTCTAACGAAGGCGACAAGCAAAGCTCGGTTGGCGCTGATAATGCACTGGTGATTCAAACTGCGGAGAAAGAAGCTCTGCGGATGTTCGTTCAGCGCTATTACTCTGCTGCTGAAGACAAGTGCTGGAAGTTGCTCGAGAAGGTCAGCGAACTGGAGGCACAAAAGACATCGGCCCAAGAGCAGACCAAAGAGTCGTGCAACGTGCTGCTCATGTGCGCGCAAGTCGACACTTGTGATGAAGCTATCCGCGCCTCGTTGCTGGATGTCGTTGCTACTTTGGAAGGCCTGACCTGACGGGAAACTACAGCACGATGACGAACATCGCGCGTCCGTACATATTTAACGAGCTAGGAGCGTCTGTGCGCTGGGGCTTCACATTCCCTACAAAATCGCAGTATGTGCGCTGCTGAAGGCAACAAACCGTGCCAAGTCAAGCTGTGTTGACAAACATCCGGTCGCTGGGCAAGAAAGGCGGCGTTGACCGCGACGGCGAAATCCACGCAAGCAAAGTCGGGTCTCCAGCTCTCAGCACGGGCGTCGATGTTCGAAGACTAAGTCGTGTCTTCCAGTGTTGACATCCCGGATGGCATCGCTGATCTACATGTATGAGAATTCATGGATGATGGAGCAAGTCTCGACATGGGTCTGCGAACGTGTGGAGCTTTGAAGAATACGACCAGACGCCTAAAGGCTGAGAAGCGAATGTTGCGTCGAGATCTCGCGTGTAGTCGCCACGCCGGGAAGAATCTGGAATCTGACATGAAGAGGTTGTTTCGTCAGCGGCAGAAGGAATTACGTTGCGAACGGTGAGCGCAACGGGACATTTGAGCGCGAGAGGAAGCAATCACTGCTCGCGAACTAGCGTGCACAAAGTTGCAGCAAGACGTTGTGAGCCAAAGAAAAGGCTCAAGTCGAACTTGCACTTATACGTGCAAAACGAGGTGAAAGCTGTCGTACGATATTTGCTGGACCGTGTGGAGCTGTCGGCTAAAGAGGGCAACTGTGAAGCTGTGAAAGAAAACTTGGCGTGGTCGATTGCTCAGGGGTGTGATTATCGTCAGTGTGCTGCTTGGATGGAAGCGAGAGGCGCGGGGAATGGAGGCTTTCGTCGCCGCTGAGCAGCGATTGCTAAGCGAACAATTGAAGTCTTCGGCGACGCAGCCCACCAGCGGCTGCGGGAACAAGAGCGAGCTTCAGTTGATCTGAAAACTGCTTGCTCTCTTCTGCTGCAGGAAAGTGCCTGTAGGGCAACGTGCATCGCTGGTTTAACTCTAAACAATATGACACTACGAACGCGCAGATCGAGCAGACGACCAAGATGGAGGCCAAACGAGAAGAATGGGACCGCAGTGCTCGCCAACTGCAGCAGATGCACGAAGGAGTTCTGGCTGCGCATGCCAAGCTACAAGGCCAGCCCCAGACAGAAAACTCGCGGCTTCAGCAACAACTTCGTGAGGCTCAACTAGGCGAGTTGAGATGCCAACAACAGATTGGTGCAGCTCGGGTGACAGCGGAAAAGGCCAAGCGCCGACAAGAAGAGCTGGAGACGAAGCTGAAAGCGCTTCAAGACGAGCTTAAGGCTGTCAAACGTGATGTCGCTCCGCCACAGTTCCACGTCCCACTTTCAGCGAATTGTTCTCGTGTAGCGAAAGTCGAGCCCGAGAGCAGCGTGGGGCGTCTGCGCACCCTGCGAAAAGCAGTGTCGTGAAACGCTAACGTTAAATTCGATTAGCAAAACGCGAATGCTGCGAGTTGTTGAGCATGCAGTACTGTACTGCTCATACTCTCTCGTTTGGAAAGAGTCATATTTGGATGAAGTATCTGACAACAACGTACTACACGCGATTCCACCCCAGCCTAATGACCTGGTCCGTCACCGCATTCACCATTTAGCGAAACGGTACGAGTACCCGATCAACCAGTCGCTGTGGAGTGCACAATCTCATGAAAGAAGCAGTGAATCGCCGTGTTTATCAAGTGTTAGCTGGGATACGTCGTGGAGTGAAAAGAGAGTTGCGAGACGTCTTTCGTGTGCTCTAGACTACGGCAGGACGTTCGTTTTGAGAATCACCACCCCCAGCCGAGTCCCCCGCCCCCGCCCCAGCCACCGAGGCCACCCCAACCTCCGAGGCCACCTCCGAGACCACCGCCCCAGCCCCCGCCCCAGCCCAGCCCAGCCCCGTCCCCAGCCCATGCCTCCCCACGGACCACCCCAACCGAAATGCTCCTTGTTCTTGTCAGTAGGAGCGGACGCGTCCTTGGCCACTGCCGGAGCCGCCTCAGCCGGTGCTGCCAGTGCGCGCAAAGAAGGTTGCTGCTCGGCGGCGACGACGCTGGCGACAGCGATCACTGCCGCAGTGGTGGCAAGCGTGGAGAGCTTCATGGTGTCGAGATCGGTTATCCGTCAAAGGCCCCGGTGGTGGTGCTGCTGCTGCTGCTGGTGGTGGTGGTGGTGCTGCTGCTGCTGCTGCTGGTAGTGGTGTGTCCGTGGCGGTGAATTGCGTTGTGGTTGGCTGTAGTGTGATACATTGCAAGCGTCATTGTGTCGGCGGCTGGAAGTAAGATTTCGGAGAAATGCTGACAATGTATTGATGGCGCGCCGATGTATGCGCAGTAGTCGTATAGTTTGAGCAAAACCTAGGAAACACGCGGAAATATATTCTCGTAAGCCAAGCTAACTCGAGGCTGGCGACGTCAATTGCTTTTTCAACTGAAGTTTGACACTTTGTAGGAGTGGAATGTTGGGTATGGTTTCTTACTTTCGACGTCTACTGTCGTCGTCTACTTACATCGCCATTGCTGTAGTTGCTACTCAAAGAGAAGGAACCTACGGTTCTGCAGGAAGTTGGAAAATCGCTTTTGTAAACTTACTGGAGTTACCCTACCCCAGTCGAGCCCGACGCGGGGTACTTCGAAACGTATCCATCATACTAGGCCGTTGCCCATCGTTTTAGCGACTACGCGAAGTTTTGCGTGTTGTGAAGAGATCAAGTGTTAGCAGACTCATGTCACCGCTACGGAAGTGTTCGAGGACTCGACCATTCACGAAAACGGTACGAGTACCCGATCAACCAGTCGCTGTGGAGTGCACAATCTCATGAAAGAAGCAGTGAATCGCCGTGTTTATCAAGTGTTAGCTGGGATACGTCGTGGAGTGAAAAGAGAGTTGCGAGACGTCTTTCGTGTGCTCTAGACTACGGCAGGACGTTCGTTTTGAGAATCACCACCCCCAGCCGAGTCCCCCGCCCCCGCCCCAGCCACCGAGGCCACCCCAACCTCCGAGGCCACCTCCGAGACCACCGCCCCAGCCCCCCCGCCCCAGCCCCGTCCCCAGCCCATGCCTCCCCACGGACCACCCCAACCGAAATGCTCCTTGTTCTTGTCAGTAGGAGCGGACGCGTCCTTGGCCACTGCCGGAGCCGCCTCAGCCGGTGCTGCCAGTGCGCGCAAAGAAGGTTGCTGCTCGGCGGCGACGACGCTGGCGACAGCGATCACTGCCGCAGTGGTGGCAAGCGTGGAGAGCTTCATGGTGTCGAGATCGGTTATCCGTCAAAGGCCCCGGTGGTGGTGCTGCTGCTGCTGCTGGCTGGTGGTGGTGGTGCTGCTGCTGCTGCTGGTAGTGGTGTGTCCGTGGCGGTGAATTGCGTTGTGGTTGGCTGTAGTGTGATACATTGCAAGCGTCATTGTGTCGGCGGCTGGAAGTAAGATTTCGGAGAAATGCTGACAATGTATTGATGGCGCGCCGATGTATGCGCAGTAGTCGTATAGTTTGAGCAAAACCTAGGAAACACGCGGAAATATATTCTCGTAAGCCAAGCTAACTCGAGGCTGGCGACGTCAATTGCTTTTTCAACTGAAGTTTGACACTTTGTAGGAGTGGAATGTTGGGTATGGTTTCTTACTTTCGACGTCTACTGTCGTCGTCTACTTACATCGCCATTGCTGTAGTTGCTACTCAAAGAGAAGGAACCTACGGTTCTGCAGGAAGTTGGAAAATCGCTTTTGTAAACTTACTGGAGTTACCCTACCCCAGTCGAGCCCGACGCGGGGTACTTCGAAACGTATCCATCATACTAGGCCGTTGCCCATCGTTTTAGCGACTACGCGAAGTTTTGCGTGTTGTGAAGAGATCAAGTGTTAGCAGACTCATGTCACCGCTACGGAAGTGTTCGAGGACTCGACCATTCACGAAAACGGTACGAGTACCCGATCAACCAGTCGCTGTGGAGTGCACAATCTCATGAAAGAAGCAGTGAATCGCCGTGTTTATCAAGTGTTAGCTGGGATACGTCGTGGAGTGAAAAGAGAGTTGCGAGACGTCTTTCGTGTGCTCTAGACTACGGCAGGACGTTCGTTTTGAGAATCACCACCCCCAGCCGAGTCCCCCGCCCCCGCCCCAGCCACCGAGGCCACCCCAACCTCCGAGGCCACCTCCGAGACCACCGCCCCAGCCCCCGCCCCAGCCAGCCCCGTCCCCAGCCCATGCCTCCCCACGGACCACCCCAACCGAAATGCTCCTTGTTCTTGTCAGTAGGAGCGGACGCGTCCTTGGCCACTGCCGGAGCCGCCTCAGCCGGTGCTGCCAGTGCGCGCAAAGAAGGTTGCTGCTCGGCGGCGACGACGCTGGCGACAGCGATCACTGCCGCAGTGGTGGCAAGCGTGGAGAGCTTCATGGTGTCGAGATCGGTTATCCGTCAAAGGCCCCGGTGGTGGTGGTGCTGCTGCTGGTGGTGGTGGTGGTGGTGGTGGTGGTGCTGCTGCTGCTGGTAGTGGTGTGTCCGTGGCGGTGAATTGCGTTGTGGTTGGCTGTAGTGTGATACATTGCAAGCGTCATTGTGTCGGCGGCTGGAAGTAAGATTTCGGAGAAATGCTGACAATGTATTGATGGCGCGCCGATGTATGCGCAGTAGTCGTATAGTTTGAGCAAAACCTAGGAAACACGCGGAAATATATTCTCGTAAGCCAAGCTAACTCGAGGCTGGCGACGTCAATTGCTTTTTCAACTGAAGTTTGACACTTTGTAGGAGTGGAATGTTGGGTATGGTTTCTTACTTTCGACGTCTACTGTCGTCGTCTACTTACATCGCCATTGCTGTAGTTGCTACTCAAAGAGAAGGAACCTACGGTTCTGCAGGAAGTTGGAAAATCGCTTTTGTAAACTTACTGGAGTTACCCTACCCCAGTCGAGCCCGACGCGGGGTACTTCGAAACGTATCCATCATACTAGGCCGTTGCCCATCGTTTTAGCGACTACGCGAAGTTTTGCGTGTTGTGAAGAGATCAAGTGTTAGCAGACTCATGTCACCGCTACGGAAGTGTTCGAGGACTCGACCATTCACGAAAACGGTACGAGTACCCGATCAACCAGTCGCTGTGGAGTGCACAATCTCATGAAAGAAGCAGTGAATCGCCGTGTTTATCAAGTGTTAGCTGGGATACGTCGTGGAGTGAAAAGAGAGTTGCGAGACGTCTTTCGTGTGCTCTAGACTACGGCAGGACGTTCGTTTTGAGAATCACCACCCCCAGCCGAGTCCCCCGCCCCCGCCCCAGCCACCGAGGCCACCCCAACCTCCGAGGCCACCTCCGAGACCACCGCCCCAGCCCCCCCAGCCCCAGCCCCGTCCCCAGCCCATGCCTCCCCACGGACCACCCCAACCGAAATGCTCCTTGTTCTTGTCAGTAGGAGCGGACGCGTCCTTGGCCACTGCCGGAGCCGCCTCAGCCGGTGCTGCCAGTGCGCGCAAAGAAGGTTGCTGCTCGGCGGCGACGACGCTGGCGACAGCGATCACTGCCGCAGTGGTGGCAAGCGTGGAGAGCTTCATGGTGTCGAGATCGGTTATCCGTCAAAGGCCCCGGTGGTGGTGCTGCTGCTGCTGCTGGTGGTGGTGGTGGTGCTGCTGCTGCTGCTGCTGGTAGTGGTGTGTCCGTGGCGGTGAATTGCGTTGTGGTTGGCTGTAGTGTGATACATTGCAAGCGTCATTGTGTCGGCGGCTGGAAGTAAGATTTCGGAGAAATGCTGACAATGTATTGATGGCGCGCCGATGTATGCGCAGTAGTCGTATAGTTTGAGCAAAACCTAGGAAACACGCGGAAATATATTCTCGTAAGCCAAGCTAACTCGAGGCTGGCGACGTCAATTGCTTTTTCAACTGAAGTTTGACACTTTGTAGGAGTGGAATGTTGGGTATGGTTTCTTACTTTCGACGTCTACTGTCGTCGTCTACTTACATCGCCATTGCTGTAGTTGCTACTCAAAGAGAAGGAACCTACGGTTCTGCACATCCTCCGGCATAACGAGCGCCACTTCTCCGGAGTGCACCACCACGAAGACGTATTTTTGCGGTGGAGAGCTGAAGGGGACCCAATTTTCGCAGAGGACAATGTAGCGGACGCGTATAACTGGAAGGCTGACGTCAATGTGTTGACTGACTTCGAGAGTAAGGTGAACCTGAGCACAATCAATCGGCTAGCGGATGAGGAGAGAGTCAACGCGCTAATGATCAAAAGACTGGAAATGCGGCTGCGCCTCGACCTGGTACATGCCCGTCTTGGAGTTCCTACATTGGACAGCGTTGGGATTGAAGCGGACTGGGATGTCGTTCTCGCTGAAGAAGAGCAACACATTCACGCGGGTTATGGCATGGTCGGATATGTCTCCTCCCAATCTGAATCGGAAGGGGGAGGAACCACGGAGGCACCGTGCATGAAACGGGGTTACCTGAAGAGTGCCCGTCACTCTTCCGGGTTGGGTATATGGTGTACCCAACACCACTGACACGTGGTGGTGGCCCACAGCCACCCATACATAAAACATATAGGATAAACTATAGTTGACTTAGGAATTGTATTGCAAGACGATCTCTAGGTAACTAACTATAAATATATCAGTCTATAAACTACGTTGTCTAAGTCAACCGTTCCCCAAGACCGGGAACTAGTGAACCGTCGTTCACTTGGAGTTTGTATACTCCTAGCACTTCCTCGAGCGCAAGGTGCTGTGTGACTCCCGTCACACTTGGTAGCACTTGTAGTCAATCCTCGCCTACGCGGGTAAGATTGGACTACCTGAATCCTCTGTGGTCTCAAGCATTGAGCCACCATGGATCGCAGTGAGTTTCCTCACTTGAACGACTCGCAGTTCGAGTCCGTTCGGAAGATGGCGGGCATCTTCGGGATGGATGCCCTCCAGAGCTTGGCGGCAGCAACACCTGCCGAGCAGCTCGAGCGCGTAAGCGCTTTCGACACGTACGAGCAAGGGCTAATCGCCCATGTACGTGGGAGCCTACAGGCCCCTGTGGCTGAACGAAAACCAGTTCAGCCCAAGCCTTTGAGGCTGAAGGTTAACCCCTACGAAGGGAAGGAAGGGGAAAACCTTCACTTCTGGGTCCGAGAGGTCGAGCTCGCTACGGACGCGGCTCTCGTCTCGGACGAGCGACTCCGCGTCGCTTTTGCTCTCTCTCACCTTAGTGGTCGAGCAAAGAGCTGGGCGTATACGCGTGAAGCGACAACGCCTGGATGCTTTGCATCCTGGGCTCAGCTGTGTGAACAGCTTCGAGCCGCCTTCCTCCCGGCGAACTATGAGTATCGCCAGCGCTCACGCTTCCTTGCGTGCAAGCAAGGGAGACGTGAGCTGCACGAGTACATCCAGGAGATGCGGGAGCTCACCGCATCTCTGGTGGGAAACCCACTCCATGAACACATCAAGGTGACGGTGTTCATGGACGGCCTGCGAGTAGGCCCAGCGCGCACGCAGCTGTTTCGGGTGCAAGCAAGCACCCTGGAAGAAGCGATTCAAATCGCTCTTCAGGAGGAGTACAGCCATCGACAGGCTCGCACTCCTGCCACTGCGTGGCTTGGGGGCTCCACTCAGGGCGGGCCCCAAAGTAGAGGCCCCTTCAACGGTCCTGTGCCGATGGACCTGAGCCTTGCCGAACAGCACGACATTCGCTGTTTCGGCTGTGGCAAACTGGGGCACATGAAACGTGCGTGCCCCGCGGGAGGAACAACACGGCGGTTTCCTCCCAAGCCCTTTGGTCCTAGGGGTCGCTGGCAAAAGCCGCGACCCCGTGGCCAGGGGAACGCAGGGAACCAGTAGGGGCGGGGCGCCCTACTGGGGAAGATCTAAGTCTTCATGAGTGGTGCGCGGGTGGTGCGCACCATGAAGGCTTAGCCCCTGAGAGTCTCTGTACTCTCGAAGCGGAGAAGGGCAGCGGAGGGCTGCTTGTAGTACATGCAAGTGTACGGGGATACGATCATCCCATGAGAATTTTGATCGATTCTGGGGCGTCAAAGAACTTTGCACGCCGCCGGACGGTCGCTCGCAAGAGCGACCAGTTCACCGATGCTTTACGAGAAAGTAAAGGGAACGGGCATGTCCTAGTCAGACTGGCTGACGGGACTGTAGTGGAGGTGCCCAAGGTCTTTATGGACCTGTCCGTCAAGTTTGAGGACTTTAATTCCACTGAACGATTCCTCGTTCTTGATATGGACAAGTACGACTTGATCCTGGGCATGCCATGGCTTGAGAAGCATGAGCCCTGGATAGACTGGCGCGGCAAAGCCATCGGGGCTAGCCGGCCTGCTGCTACTGACAGAGCATTGGTGAGTCATGTTCCCACCTCTGTCAGCAGCCGGGCCTACCACCGGAGCCGAGTCGGAAATGACTCCGAAGAATTAGTTGCGGCAGGAGCCGCAACAGGTGTCATGACACCGTCCACCGCGGGCAACGGACCGCCACAGGCAATGCCGGTGGACAGGACGTCGAGTCCAGCGAGGGGAACTGCAATGCCAGCAGTACCCACCGCTCCTGACTATGGCACCGTACGGCCTTCGGCCTTATCGACGCCGGGGAAAGTCAACTCCCCAAGGGAAACGAGCCCACGTGAGACCAAGGAGGTCGAGACCGTGGCCAGGGTCGAGGTTGCTGGGAGCACCTCTGGTGTGGGTAACAATGTGCCACACGGAGTCGATGGAACTCCCGACTCCACCCTTGAGTCACCACCGGCTGTGGGTAACAAAGGACCATGCCGTGGTGGGCATCGACGACGTCGTCGCCGCCGTAAGCCGAGTCTGGTGAGACAGACTGGAGTCGCTACAAGCGACTCGGAGAGAGAGAACTCTCCTCAGGCACGGCCGGCCGAAGAATGCTATCACTTCTTCGACGGCGAGACCGGGTGTACGGTC
Organism: Phytophthora ramorum; assembly: GCF_020800215.1. NCBI lineage: Eukaryota > Oomycota > Peronosporomycetes > Peronosporales > Peronosporaceae > Phytophthora > Phytophthora ramorum. Next base: position 4,510,012 of record NW_027150648.1, on the reverse strand, counting down.
AAGGTGGGCTCCACAACGTTGGCAGCCCTGCCTGAGGTGTCAGAGCTACTGAACCTCGAGGAAATGTCGATGGACGATTTCCTGGCACAACTGAAAGCCGAGGCAATCGCGGAGATGGTGCTCCTGAAGCCGGAGGCCTCTCCAGAAGAGCTGAGCTCCTCTTCCGTTATGGACAAGGATGTCCTGGACGAGCTTGGCAAGAAGCGCGCAACGCGCACGGGCTCTGCGATCCTCGAGAACCCCAAGGATCCAGTGTATCCTTTGGTGAAGGAGTTCTCGGACGTGGTGTCCAAGGACCCGCCGTCCCAACTCCCACCTGACCGAGGAGTTAGGCACGAGATTGATCTTGTGCCAGGCACAAAGTACTGTGTGACCAGGCAATGGCCACTGCCTCGCGAACAGTGCGAGGTCATTGATGCCTTCTTCGCCGCGAAGGCAAAGGCAGGCATGGTGCGTGAGTCGAAGTCTCCGCACTCGACGCCCACCTTCTGCGTTCGCAAGCCGAACGGGAAGTGGCGTCTGGTTCATGTTTATAACAAGCTGAACAGCGCAACGGTGCCCGCCCAGACACCCATTCCCCGCAAGGATGTGTTGTTGAACAACATGGCGGGCTGCGAGCTTTATAGCGCGCTGGATCTGGTGGATGGATACTACCAGATCCTGATGCGCGAGCGCGACATCCCGCTCACGGCGGTGAGCACCCCGAGCGGCATGCTCTGGGAGTGGCTAGTGATGCCACAGGGCCTATCAAATGCCCCAGCGACTTTCAATCGCTTGGTCACACAGTTGTTTAGACCCTTGCGTGCGTTCACGCAGACGTACTTTGACGATATCTTCGTCCATAGCCGTGCCGGGGAAGGCAAGACGGCTATCGAGGTGCATCTCGAGCACCTCCGTCGAGTGTTTATGGTCATGAGAGCAAACAAGCTCTATGCCAACATCGACAAGTGCGTCTTTGCGGCACAAGAGATCAAAGTTCTCGGCTGCTTCGTCAGCAGCGTCGGCGTTCGAGCCGACCCTGAGAAGGTCAAGGCCATTGCGGCCTGGCCCACACCACGATCCCAAAAGGATCTTCGCAAGTGGTTGGGTCTCGCCAACTACTTGCACAAGTATAGTGCGGGGTATGCCGGGCTGGCACGACCCCTGTCGGATCTCCTTAAGAAGGATGCCGACTGGCGCTGGGAGAGCCGTCATCAGGATGCATTCAACAGCATCAAGGCGAGCTTGCAGCGCGCGCCGGTCCTGGCTTTGCCGGACGAGACAAAACCGTTCAGCGTTGTCTGCGACGCCTCCGACTATGCCATCGGTTGCGCGCTGCTGCAACACGACGCGGACGGGCACGAGCGAGTCATCTCGTTCCAGTCCAGGCAGCTTAAAGCCGCCGAGAGGAACTACCCTGTCCATGACAAGGAGCTCCTCGCAATGAAGTATGCCCTTGTCAAGTTCCGGGTACACCTCCTGGGCTCTGAGCCCTTTGTGATCTATACAGACCACGCGTCCTTGCGGACGGCCACCAACTCTCCGCATCTGTCTCAGAGGATGGCCCGCTGGCTGTCATTCTTCGCGGAATATAACTGTGGCGTTGGGTTTTGGTGCCGAACTGTCACGGTTTGGCTGACGTTGCACCTTTCAGTGAACGGCGACAGAGCGTCTTGATTGGCGGGTCTCATTTCCCGCGCTGTAGTGACCTAGGAGCAATAGTGACCGAGGTCTCGGCTGGGTCTAATAAAACCCCGGCCGAGGTTAAAAGCCTCGTTTGTACCCATTTCGTGTCGTACCCTCGGCTGTGTAGAGCCGGCTATACGATTTCCCACAGAGATCTGTTTACACTTGATATTTGTATAGAGATATAGGACTAGCCAAATGATGACCTACAGAGGCTCCCAGAGCTGTAGGATAAGAGAAATAAATCAGCAGTCTTCCCCACAAGCCACCAAGGGTCAAGTCCGTCTTCGGTAAGTCTAGCTAGCTTGTCTTAGGGTCTGGATACGCTCGGCTGCGTGGGATGCCTGTCAGCGAGCTTGAGGTACATTGAACCGAGAGTTTGTTGCTGGTCAGTCCAAGAGATAGGAGTGGCCGAGAGTTAGGGGCGACAAGGAGTGTCGGTCCCCATATATTGGTGGAACCCGAGTGTTCCCAAGTGTATTTCACTACCCGCCGAGGTTACCCTCGGCAAACCCGTATTAGGCGTGACTGCCGGTACCCTTACTTCTGAGGGACTGCGGGGGTTCGCGCGAAAGCGCAATATTGCATTCTAGCCCTCGCTCGTGGCTAGTAGTGCAGGTTTTAAGGTTGACCGAACTCAACCTTGGTATACAGAGGCGCTTACAACCAACCCGGTGTAAGGGATCGTTCCTGGTCTTCAGGTGTTGATCCAACGTTCGCTGACCTTTCGCGAGGGAAGCGTGTGTTGTTGGTGGGACTCATACCGTTCGGTAGTGAGATTTTCTGCGTGTTCCTACACGACAACTGGTGCCGCGACCCGGGATTGGTGTGACCTTCTGTGTGTCTTGGTTGCATATAGGTTCTTACCTTAACGAGCATTCGAGAGAAGAAAGAAGAGAAGAAGAAAGAAGATGGCGAAAGAAGCGAAGTCAGCGGTACCAGCAACGCCGGCGAGGTCAAGTGGAACGCGTACCGAGGGTTCGGGGCGTTCCGGTTCGTCGTTTGCGACGCCGAGTACGTTGGCGTCGATCAACGAGCGTTCGGACAGTTTTGATGAGCCGATGGACTATTCTGACGCCAAGGAAGATGACGAAGAAGATGACCTGGAAGAGAAGGCAGCTATGCCCGAGCTTTCGGAAGCCGCTGCAGTATCTGCAGGACGCAGCGGAGGGGTGAGGTCGCTTGCGCGAAACCTCACCGAAGAGTTGAACGAAGTGGCTGGTCCCGAACCAGCCAACGGTTACGACGAAGATGAGTCCGACGATCACCGATCGTCGGCGATGGCCGAGGATGCGAATTCTCGGCCGAATGGCGGCCGGCCTCCTCTTAACGGAGACACCCCGGCCGCCAACCGAGTTCTGGGTCGATACCTAGAACTCATGAAGGTGAAGAGCAATTGGATGCGATCCTTCGCTCCAGAGGTTGTTCGCCAAGCCATCTGGATGGAGCTCGGCGGCGAGTTGACTGTGCCCGTGGAGTCGTGGAATACTCGGCAGGTGGCCGAGGACACGGTACAACTCCTACGCGCTATGGGATGTGAACCCCAAGTGTTCCCGTCGGAAGCAGACCTCCGAGCATGGGCACCCGAGGACGCCGCTACGGCGCTTCGCAAGTGGAAGCAGAAGCTTCGGTCGGCCTTCGGGGTGGCCGAGGCGGGAGTTAGCCGTCCACCGAACGTCCGCCACGCATCGGATCCGGTCGACCCGTCCACGATTCCGTTGCCAGTGACCCCTGGGAGACGCCCCAGAGAGTCGACCGAGGCCGGAATATTTTCGGCCCAAGGTGCAACGTCGACGTACTTCCAAGACTCTCACATGGTGACGCCAAGGTCGGTCAGTCGAACAGAACGGCTGGCGAGAGAGGCCGAGGGATATCGAACCGCTCCGACTGCTGGACGAAGCGCAAGTCGGACGCCCAGCCGACGTTACGACCTCCGCGATGACTCATCTGACGAAGATTCGTTCGACGTCGGAGACACCGGGGGTGACTTGACGGGAGAATGGGCACGCCAAATTCGTGAGCTGAGCGCTGTGGCGAATGACAGTGCGACACCGAGGCTAGAGATCGCCACGCATCTCCCACTCGGAAACATCAAGCCGTACTTGGGACTCCGCGATAAGAGCGAGAAGTCCATGCAGTGGCTCAGAGCGTTCATATACGAGATGAAAGGGACGCACACGCCGCCCAACGAATGGTGCATGGCGTTTGGGTTGAGCCTCCAAGATGGTGCTCTGCATTGGTACCGACAGTTGCCCCGCAAAACGAGGCGCACGTGGAAATTGTTGAGCGATGCGTTCATTAAGTACTACTGTTCGAGGTTCAACCAGTCTGCGAAGGCTCGGTACTACTCGGCCAAGCGAGAGGAGAAGGAGCATGTCTGCGACTACCTCAATCGACTAAACGGATATGCTCGCAACGCCGGAGTGCAGTTCGAGCATGGCGGTCGTGATGCGAAGGACCACGTCGAGCATTTCTTGGATTCGTGCGAAGACCGAGGTCTAGAAGAGCGTCTGTGCCATGTCCGAGTTAAGAACATTCACGACCTCGAGGATATGATCAATGATATCCTTCGTCGCAGAGAGCGAAAATCTGGACGCGAGTCCTCGGTCCGCCGCCCTCGAGGGCAAGAGGTAGCACGCCGACGCGATGGTGGACGCTCCGAGGATCCGCGGGACGGCTATCGCCGAGACCGACGTCACCGAGAGGACGACCGTCGTCGAGAAGACCGTTACCGAGACGATAACCGCCGCCGGGATGACCAACAATATCGACCGAGGGTCACTCTCACTGACGCACTGACCAACATAGTGACAGCACTGAATGCGGGACGCTCGGTGGACGCGCGTGGAGGATATCCGGAAGCGTACAACGACGGATATGATGACACCGAGGAGTATGGGCCGGAGTCTCACTCTGGCGATGACGACCGATACTCCGAAGGGTACTCGGACGACGGATACGCGTCGACCGAGGACCGAGGCCACGTGGCTGCCGCAAACGATTCTGAACGTCGCAATGCGGCTGAAGGAACGTTCGCTCGCGCCGAGAACCGTCGGCCGAGGGCAAGTAACGGCCAACGCCCGTATGACCGAGACGACCAGCGCCGAAACTCCACCGGACGCGATGGTCGACGCCAATATGGTCCATGCGCCGCCTGTGGAGGGCTCACCCATTCGGCTCACTACTGTTTTAAGCGATGCAAGCTGTGCAAACAGGTTCATGATGCCGGGAAGTGTGAAGCCTTCCAAGAACTCACGAATCTCCTCCGAGCTAAGGTCGAGAAGAAGGACCTCTCGCCGGAGTTGCAAGAACTCGTCTATGGGAGTCATTTAAACTAGGCAGCCCGCCAACTGAAACTGGGTTGGTCCCAATCGGGCTGCCACAGTTAGCCAAACCTGCGCTGGATGCGGACTATATGTTCGCATTCGCAGGTGTGAGCAAACGGCCTGATGACTTGAATATGGAATATGTGAAAACGACGGAAAATGTAAAGGAGAGAGGCGTAAGCCTCGGTGAGAGTGAAGTGAATGGACGACGTGTGGACGGAGACGGAGTGGAGCTAACCGATGCTTCGATCCTCAGCATGGCCAAAATCGACCATCCATCCCGAGACCTCGGCCAGACGATTAAACTGTTATCTGGCGAGAGAATGGGGTGGTGGTCATCCCAGCGCTATGACAAGAGGAAGCGATTGCGAGCCCTCGTCAATGGGGCTGTAAACGACTCGCGAACGAGGATTCTACTAGACACTGGAGCGAATGTCAGTGTGATTTCCGCGTCATACGCGAAACGGTTGCGCTTGCGCGAAGTTCCAGATCACGGTAGGAGTCTGGAAGTGCGAGGAATTAACCCGGGGTGATGGAGACCCGCAGACGAGCACTCGTTAAAGTCACGCTAGGCTGGGAGCGCGTGTACGAATTTGAAGTATGGGTTATGGATCACAGTGCAGGAGTGGACGTGGTCCTGGGAACAGACTTCATGATTCCAGCCGGAGTCCGGTTGGATCTGTTCCACGGTACTGCGAGACTACCGGACGAGGTAATGGTGCCCCTGGTGAAGTCGCAGAACCCAGCAGAGGCCGAGCCGTACAGCATGCAAGTGACTGGACGCCCGACCGAAGATTTGTCGGTCCCAGGGCGTGAGTGGCGAGAATTTAGGTTACCACGACGACGGCCGCCTCTGACTACTCACGACGTGTGGGCACGCCGGATTGGAAACCTGGTGCCCACTGTAACGAGGTCTCGACGAGGGCAGCCGACGATGGTGCGACTAACGAACGTGTCACCGAAGATTGCTCACTGCGCGAGACACGAATCGGTACTGCTGTGGGTGAAAAAGGGTGACCTGCCGCAAGGGGATGGATACACTCGGTTGAACTCCGCTAAGTATGAGGAGTGGCAAGTCCTGGCGTACGCGGAGTGTCGAGACGAGACTTTGTTCGCGCGGGAACGCAAACTCTACGAACGATGGTTGGCAGATCAGCCACCAGCTGTAGAACGACGAGACTATCCGACACCTAGCGGCATCCTACCTCGACCATCCGACGACTTGGAAGGCCTAGACGAGGGCCAGATAACGTTCGCGAATAGGGGCACTGAGGAACCGACAGAACGAGACCGAACGCCGTTGACGACTTCGGTGCAACCCTCTGACGAACCCGTTGGAGATAGATGGGTCGACGAAGATGACGACTCGGTGGCAACCGATACCTCTGATGGCGCGGATACCACGTATACGAATGAAGAGATCTCCATCCCAGTCCTCGGTGATGACCCGGAGACCCGATTGGACTCTGCCTTCGTAGCAATGATGCATGAGATTGCCGCGGGGGACGGTTCAGGTAGTGGGGACACCGATACCAATACGTCCGAACATTTAGCGAATGAGATCGAGTTGACGGACTATGCACACGAGTTGGCGTTCTTACCGGACCTGACCGAAGCCTCGGAAACGGTACTGGATTATTCAGGACCGAATGTTCTGAACCCGAGCGCGACAGCCCGTCAACAAGAACGTCTCGTTGCGGTGCTGAAATGACACGAGAAGATCATGATTGCGAGTGGGAATGCTCTGCCACCACCGGCCTACGGCGTGGTGTGCGATATTGACGTACAGGGGCATCCACCCATCAAACAGAGAGCTCGGAGAACACCGCTCCGACACCTTCGGAAGCTGTACGAGCTTCTGAAAGGCTTGCTGAAAGCTCGTCTAGTGGCGTTTTCGGACAGCCCATGGGCGTCGCCCATCGTGATCGTGCTCAAGAAGAATGGAGTTGATATTCGGTTGTGCATCGACTACAAGCTGGTGAATGCAGTGACGGCGATTATGGAGTACGCCATGCCGTTAGTCGACGACTTGTTGACCGACCTGGAAGCCTACCTATGGTTCTGCTCACTTGATGCGGCCAGTGGATTCTGGGCTATTATGATGACGATGCGGGCCCGCAAAGTCTCGGCATTCGTCTGTGCACTCGGACATTTCGAATGGCTTCGTATGCCGTTTGGATTGAAGAATGCACCGATGATTTACCAACGAATGATTGACAATGCTCTGTGGGGTTTCGTTCAACCCAAAGGCGGCTGGCTCCACTTTTCGGAGCTTATGCAAACGGCCGAAGCCCACGCCGAGGTTGCGCGGACAGGGGTGACCGACCCTTCATCGCGACAACTCGAGGAGTCAACAACTCGGGTGACCAAATTCGAGGCCGACCGCGAATCCTCGGTCACGCTTGACGCAGTGAATGAGTTAGTGAACAGCCCTGTTGCCGACATGTTCTCCACCGGAGAACCGGATGAATCCTCGTTGGTGCCAGTGTTCGACCGACGGTCGTTTGTCGATGATATCTGTTTTGGGTCCGAGACTTTCGACGCGTGCCTGGACACGTTAGACCGTCTGCTCCAACGGTTCACCGAATGTCGCATTAGTGTGAGCTTTACGAAGAGTATCTTCGTCCAGCCGAAGGTGGATTTCCTGTCACACGAAGTCTCTGCAGAAGGTATTCGAGCCGACACCAAGAAGATGAAAGCAGTGACCGAGCTGCCATTCCCTGCTTCCAAAAAAGGGATGCAGTCTTTCCTCGGTGCGCTGAATTATTACAGTCGATTCATCCAGGACTTCGCAGTGTATGGAGCAGCTTTGTACCAGTTGAAGGACGAAGACTTCACGCCTAGTGGCAGCCTCTCGGCAGCCAAACGAAGCTTCGCCGCGCTCCAACAGAAGGTTGCAGAGGCACCGATCCTCCGGCACTTTGACCGAGACAAGGAGGTGCATGTCACGTTATTCGCGAATGAGTGGGCATTGAGCTCCACTTTGATGCAATACCATGATGACAAGCTGCACCCGGTTCGATTTTGTGGCCGAGTCCTCAAGGACGCCGAGATGAACTACCACCCGGCCGAGAAGGAGGTCTTAGCGCTACTACTGGTGTTGAAAGTGTGCTACTCCCAGTTGGTGGGTCGGACCATCCACGTCTATACGCGTTTTTTCGACGCTCGAATGGGTGCACAAATCCAAGACACTGTTCGGTCGAGCGACCCACTTTGCGGTTATGTTGTCCCCGTGGCACCTGGTGGTCAACCGAGTCAAGGAACGCGATTGTACGTTTGCTCAGCTTCTCCAAGCTGGCCTCACAAGCTTCGTGGAGTTGGAAGACTCGTTGGCCCCAGTTACACCGCCGACAAAAGGGTCACCTACTGCTCGTATGGACCCTCACTTGCTTTATGCCTGCCTACCGAGGTCCTATACCGGATTTGTGATGTCGTTCGATGGTTCGGCCAAGACCGAAAAGAACGGTGGATATGGCAGTTGCTCGTGGATTTTGTGGAAATTACCAGAATGGACTGTAGTGACGGCTGCGAGTGCTTATCTCGAGACCACCACGGTAAACCTCGCTGAGTATGCTGGAATGAACAACGGCGTCTCAGCTGCGCTCGAACATGGAGCCGAGGATTTAGTCATCGTGGGAGACTCGAGACTCGCAATCCAGCAGTCCCTAGGGGTGATGGCATGTCGAAAGGAGTCTCTGATGGTTCAACTGAATCGTCACCGAGAACTCACGACCAAGCTGCGGTCGGTGAAGTACTTGCACGTGGTCCGAGAATTCAACGCTGCAGCAGATTCGTTGGCAAGCGAGGCTCTCAGCAGCAAAGAATCCAGCGTAGCTTCGACCGAGGCTAGGAAATTAGAATTGGTCGAGCTGAACCGGATCGGAGAGGTCATCTATGAACCCTCAGTACAGACCACGGCCGAAGAGAAACCGACAGTCAGCTTCGCCCGAGCCCAAGTAGCCCGTGGGATCTCCCGCGACAGATCTTTTTTCGACTTTGTGCGGGACGAACCCGACTACCTAACTGCAACACCAGACACCAAGCAAAAGCGAGGAAGAAACGAGTCCAGTTTGCAGATGAAACGTCGGTGATAGAGCCGAATGGTACAGCTGAGCGAGACGAAGCGAATGGTGTGACCACCGAAGCTCAGAGTGAGCTGAGAGCCGAGCAATCGAGCAACGAGGTAGACCCTGGCGCTCCAAACGCAGAAGACGTTGACCCTGTGGTTATACAGGAAGAGCGCCGGAGACGAATCTCCGCCGCCCAGGATGAAGAGCTGAGATGGTCGAACCTAAAAGCGGTCCTCCGAGGCAAGGAAACAGACCTCAGCTACAGAGCAGCCAGAGACGCTTGGAAGATGGCCGACAAGTTCGTGCTTAGCGAGGATGGTGTACTGTATTTTCTTGGAACGAACCGTCGGTGGGGCAACGAACGCCGAGAGGAGACAACGATGCGTCTAGTGGTGCCCACAACGATGATTCAGGAAGTACTACGGAGTTGCCACGACTCGTTGGAAGGTGGCCACCAAGGTATCGGTCGAACGTACCACCGAGTCAAATCAGACTATTTTTGGATTGGACTATATGCAGACGCCGAACGACACGTCAAGTCCTGCCCCGACTGTAGTTCGAGCAAAAGTCGACCACAGTTCCGAGGCTATTCGCCAGGAAATGTCTTAGCAGAGCGACCGTTCCAGATGGTGTCGATGGATTTCGTCATACCGTTACCGAAGTCTCGTCGGGGCAACTCAGCCCTACTACTGTTCCAGTGCGCGTTCACAGGATTCGTCATGGGTAAAGCTATGTCAGACACTACCGCTCTGAGGGTCGCACAGGCTTTCGAGGAATGCGTGTACCGAAGATTCGGAGCACCAACTCTGATCCGACATGACCGAGACCCTCGCTTCATGAGCGAGGTGTTCCAGGCCTTTGCAGAAATGATGCAGTCTCGGTCAAGAGCGACCCTGAGCTATCGGCCGCAGGCGAACGGACAGCAAGAGAGGTCGGTGAAGACGGTCATGCAATCGGTGCGGGTGTACGCAGAAGACCCGCTGCAGCAAGACTGGGACGAGATCGCGGAGCGATTGATCTTCGCTATCAACAACTCTCAAGATGGCACCCGGAAGGACACTCCGTTTTACCTAGTTCATGGGTGGGACGCACAATCCACGCTGCGAGCGATGTCGTCGTCACTCAAACGAGGATTCGGAGGCCAGACTGACGCATTGGCATGGCGCCGAGAAGTGAACCGGCAACAGGAAATCTCGTGGAAAATGGCAATGGAGTACCAAAGTGTCGAGAAGCTCGGAGGGCGAGAGAACACAATGAGTCGCTGGAGCGACGTGAGAGAGCTGCAGTACCGAATGTCGACGAAAACGAGACTTCTGACGAGTCACAGGTGGAGACGGGGGCAACATCTGATCCCACTGTCGAAGGACCGAGGTCTCTGTTCCAACCCGGAAGCAGAGTTTGGTTGTATATGGAACGAGTCAAGCCAGGGTTGACCAAGAAACGCCCACCGATGGCATGGACCATTCAGGATCAAGAAAAAGATCGAAGAGTTTGCGTACGAGTTGGAATTGCCAGACCGAAGTGGGTATAGGTTCTACCCGGTGGTACACGTGTCCCGACTCAAGGCCGTCAACGAATTTGGAGACCGACCGAAGAGTCGGTTAGCACCTGAAGTGACCGAGGATACGAGACTGGACTTCGACGAGGAGTTGTTGCCTGAAGATAGCTGGGAGCCAGACCAGCTCGCTGGCGAATATGAGGTAGAAGCCATCCTCGATGACCGATCCCCGCTGTCGACGGGCACTAGCCGCGCTGTCCGAGAGTTCAAGTGAAGTGGGTGGGTATGATGACCCACGTGGGACCTGCCTCAAATTTATCATGTGGCGGGCTACTTTATGATTATCTGCGGACTCGGCGCAGCGAACGACGATTGCAGATGGTTCAAGTTGCTGATGAGAACTAATCTGGAGAGCTACCGAGAGTTGAACTGTCTACGGGGGTGATACAGCCCGTAGCAACAGATGAAATTTGCTACTGTATCAAAATTGCGAGTGACCGACTATTGATTGCTACCAAGCCTCTGACGAGGCCTGGTTGCGACGTCGGTTGACGAATGAACTGCCTGCGGGGATGATGCAGCCCGCAGTGACAGACGAAAACTGCTACTGCATCGAATTTGCATATTTACATGTGACGTGAACGATTTTCGAATGGAATTGGATTAAATGGAATTACTTGGAGCTCAAGAACTGCCGCTACGGATGACTACGGGCTTCGGACGGCACACTAGCAGCTTGAGGAACGAACGGAGAAAATTAGTGAGACCAGACCGAAGCCTAGACCTCAGTGGTCGACGCGATGTTAGCCAAAACATCCAGATCCGACCCTTGAGCAGTTGCCGGCTCGTCGGCCGGTGCTGGGACCGAGGAATGACTTGGAGAAGACTCTGAGACGCCTTCATCTTCTCCCTCCTGGCTCGGTCGACCAGAAGCACCACCGACAGAAGCTTGGGCAGCCCATGGAGCCGTCACCGACGCCGACGGCAACGAAGGATCCACCATCAAACCCGACACCACCTCCGCCTGAGTCATCCCTCGGGGCACGAACATTGGCACCTGAGGGTTGCATGGGGCGAACGTGGTGTTGAACGGGTGGCTAGCCGGCGCGTCGACCCAACAATTGCGCCACGGCTGCCTGTCGTCCAACGTGGCGAGCTCTCCGAGCCAATCTTCTGACGCCGGAGCCCACTCAATTACCTCGAACGAATATTGGAGGTACGTGGGCTCCAGCAAGAACTCGGTGATCGACTCCCGAGGCTTGCCGGTGCGCTCGATGCACCATTCCCAACAGCGGTAAAGCATCTGTTGGCGAATGCGATCAGCACGGAGGTTACGGGCCTTGTTGTACTCGGTCCAGGCGGCACGGAGGGTGACGACCGACGGATCGGTCGCTCCAAGCCTCTGTGCCTCGCTCCGGAGAAAAGTCTCAACGGCAGCTACCTGGACCCAGTGGCGCCGCCCACAAAGCGAGACCGAGGTCTGCTTTCTCCGTCGGTCGGTCGAGACGCCTTGGAATTGGCGCCACATTTTCACTGTGCGCGCCAACCCACTTGCGCGAATCGAAATCTTGGACCCCGGCGGATTCTGGTCCAGCCCGAATAGGCATGGGACCTCCGGCATCTTCTGGCGCACTTGCTGCCACGGATGAGCCGGATTAGTCCAATCCGCCAGGGCCCGGATCCCAGCAACCGAGCACGGGGACTCGACGCCCTTTGCAATAGGCGGAGTCACGCTCTGGTTCTGGATCTGGCACCAGGCAGTTTGTGCGCCTGGTGCCGTGAACCCAGGGGTCAAGAACGGGTTCGCCAGCATCGAAAGACGCTGGGAATCCACGCTCCCGGGGACCGTCGGCACGGCCGGAGCGAACGAGTTCGGGTCCGTGCCTGGGCGGTCGACAGCGTGGCCGTGACCTCGGTGTGCGCACGACGCGTCACAGACCGAGCCGCCGAAAGACGTGCGCGTGGCTGACTAGCCGACGCTGCAGAGGTCTCGGGGGCACCCACAGCCGACCCAACCGGAGTCGCCGGTGATGGAACCGACGAGACCGAGGGTGGCGCCGAAACTGGTGGCGACCGAGGTCACCAGAACGGCAGGCGACGGCGCAACTCTGACCGGACCCGGGGCAATGACACCACCACTGGTGGGAGCCACCGGAGTCTAAGGAGCCTGGGAGCCTCGGACGACTGGCCAGAGCCAAGGATAAATCGTCCGAAGCCTCCAGAGTCTCCAGAGCCTTCATCGAGCGCAAATTGGCCCACCGAAGCACTGCGCGACGGGCGACCGTCATGCCGCGGTGGAGTATCACCGGCGACGAAAATGGCCCGGACGCAGGAACCGCAGCCACCGGAGCTTCGGTGACGACCTCCTCCCCCGACAAGTCAACGACTTCGGCCGAAGATGGAGGCACCGAAGAATCCGGGCAGGCGTATGCGCCGGAGAACCAGGTGACGGCCCCGCCGAAGACTCGGTGAGGGTTGGGGGTCGACCCAGGCACGGGAGATGACACTGGAGTCGACCCAGAAGCGCCCGAGGGTCCACCTTGAGCGCGAGCTCGAAGGTTGACCGACGGTCGGCCCAACCGCTTGCCAGCGGGAAGAGCCGACTTGACAGCGAGCTCGGAGAAGAGCTGCGCTGTCGGAGCGCTTGCGCCGGTCACGCCGACGCCGGAGACCGAGGGATGAGCGGCAAGTCGTCAGACTCGCTGTCATCCCCGGCGCCGCAGACACCTCGGCTGGGCCTTGGCTTCGTCGCCAGAGTCCACGGCAGCCATGGGCTGTCCTCCGAACTCTCGGAGGACGAACTCCGGCTACGCTTGGAGCAAATGCTCGGAGGCGACAGCCCGAGCAAGTCCCAGTCGATGTCTCCTGAGGTGATACCTGACAGAGGAAGCATGATGAGTTAGAGATGAGAGACGACCGAACAAGTGGAGATGAAGACTTACCAGCAGAGGCAAGGACCAAGTGTCCACGTCCAGTCGTGGGCGGCCGAATGACGACGCAGGATGGAGTTGCTCGCTTCAGGCTCGCATTTTCCGCCTGCAGAGCCTGAGCTGAGCCGGAACCGTACCCACAGAGCTTGAGCAGACGCGGCGAGGTCGCTCCGAAGCTTGGCAGCTGCGCCGTGTACGCAACGAGGCCAGCTTTAAAGCGCTCCCGATCCTTCGGATCAGCGCTGGGAGCTGCCGCGAAGCCTCGGCAGCTTGGCGCGAGCCGACAAGCCTGCCACGATGTCAGCGTGGTGCCCGGGCAGCATTAGCGGCGTTGTGGTGCCGGGTGAGAGCCACGTGATCTTGGCGGAGCAGACGCAGGCATCCATAGCCTGGTTGCTGTCGCTCGTCGCCTGGGTGCAGAACACCTCGATCTTCTCACGTTGTTGCACCTCTGCGTGCAACCGATCCTCTGAGTCGGCGCACTGGGCCTGCAGCCGAGCGATCTCATCCCGTAGAGAGATGATCTCCTCGGACTCGGCGAGCGAGAGCCGAGCAGGTGCAACAGCAGCCGACAGAATCTCACCGAGATCTGTGGCGCTCTCCAGCCGACTGTCCAGGACAGAGTCGACGCGTCGTGGACGCTGGCGCGCAACGCCGACGACCAGGTGACCCAGCTGCAATAGCTGCCGCTCGATGGACGAGGGCCCGAAGGCTCGGCTTGAGCACTACGGGGCAGATCACCGTCGGTGGGGTCAGTTGACACCCAACCGAGAGCTGTGGGTCGTCGGCGACCCCGGCGGTGTCGAAACAACCGTCGGAGTGGCGCCAAGGAGGTACGCCAACACCGGGGAAGACCCCGGTGATGACGGAGGCGTGGGTGGGGACGAACCCTCTGCACCCCCCGCAGCCATAGGCGTGGCAGCGGCGACCGAGGAACGGTCACCGAAGCTCCGGCGGAGCCAGAAGCAGCGGATGGAGTGCCGCTAGCATCCTGTGAACGTGGATAAGATGGTCACAAGGTTCAAGGAGCATGAAGAAGAAAAGAGAAGCAGGAAACGAACCTCTCCGGATGCATCAAGGGCATGAAGGGCGGCGGGTAGCTCGGTTGAGCAACGGCGAGCGGCGAGCCATCAGGGCGCGATCAAGAGCGCCGCGACGCGCACTACTTGCGGAAGCTTGCGTCGAGGGGGGGCAGTTGTGGCGTTGGGTTTTGGTGCCGAACTGTCACGGTTTGGCTGACGTTGCACCTTTCAGTGAACGGCGACAGAGCGTCTTGATTGGCGGGTCTCATTTCCCGCGCTATAGTGACCTAGGAACAATAGTGACCGAGGTCTCGGCTGGGTCTAATAAAACCCCGGCCGAGGTTAAAAGCCTCGTTTGTACCCATTTCGTGTCGTACCCTCGGCTGTGTAGAGCCGGCTATACGATTTCCCACAGAGATCTGTTTACACTTGATATTTGTATAGAGATATAGGACTAGCCAAATGATGACCTACAGAGGCTCCCAGAGCTGTAGGATAAGAGAAATAAATCAGCAGTCTTCCCCACAAGCCACAAGGGTCAAGTCCGTCTTCGGTAAGTCTAGCTAGCTTGTCTTAGGGTCTGGATACGCTCGGCTGCGTGGGATGCCTGTCAGCGAGCTTGAGGTACATTGAACCGAGAGTTTGTTGCTGGTCAGTCCAAGAGATAGGAGTGGCCGAGAGTTAGGGGCGACAAGGAGTGTCGGTCCCTATATATTGGTGGAACCCGAGTGTTCCCAAGTGTATTTCACTACCCGCCGAGGTTACCCTCGGCAAACCCGTATTAGGCGTGACTGCCGGTACCCTTACTTCTGAGGGACTGCGGGGGTTCGCGCGAAAGCGCAATATTGCATTCTAGCCCTCGC
This sequence comes from Phytophthora ramorum, assembly GCF_020800215.1. Lineage (NCBI taxonomy): Eukaryota > Oomycota > Peronosporomycetes > Peronosporales > Peronosporaceae > Phytophthora > Phytophthora ramorum. The sequence goes on along the minus strand of NW_027150648.1, from coordinate 4,494,638 downwards.
TCGTGGCTAGTAGTGCAGGTTTTAAGGTTGACCGAACTCAACCTTGGTATACAGAGGCGCTTACAACCAACCCGGTGTAAGGGATCGTTCCTGGTCTTCAGGTGTTGATCCAACGTTCGCTGACCTTTCGCGAGGGAAGCGTGTGTTGTTGGTGGGACTCATACCGTTCGGTAGTGAGATTTTCTGCGTGTTCCTACACGACTAACTTCCGCGTCGAATACAAGCCGGGCAAGCTGAACGTGCTTGCCGACGCGTTATCCCGTCGACCCGACTATGAGCTCGCGCACATTAGTCGGGTTACGACAGATCTGTACGATCGGATACGCCTGGCGTATCGAGATGATGAGAATCTCTCCCCCATCGTGCGGTTCCTCACCGCTGGCAAGGAGGCCAAGCATGCATGGCTAACGCCCCGCCATCGTGCCCGCCTCCATCGCTATGCGTGGGTCGATGGCCTCCTCCACTACCGCATGGATCCGGCCGATCCTCCGCGGATAGTCGTCCCCAACGACGAGGATCTGAAGTATGACATACTTCAGGAGGCGCATGATGTGCCTTCCAGCGGCCACCTTGGCCGCGAAAAGACCTTCTTGTCAGTCTCCCAGGTCTTCTGGTGGGCCCACATGTACAAGTGGGTCGCCACGTATGTAAGGACCTGCGAGACATGCCAGCGAGTGAAACCTGCTGGTCATGCCTCGGCTCCTTTGCAGAGCCTGCCAGTCCCGGAAGACTGCTGGAAGTCGATGAGTCTTGACTTCGTCTTCGGACTGCCGGCTGATGCCCAGGGCAACACCGGCGTCCTGGTGTTTGTCTGCCGCTTGAGCAAGATGGTACACCTTGCTCCGGTGGCTGACTCAGTCACCGGTGAAAGACTGCACGGCTGTTCCTGGATGGCGTCTTCCGCTATCATGGCCTCCCTGAGACTATTGTCTCTGACCGTGACCCACGGTTCACGTCTGCGTTTTGGAAAACGCTGTTCCAATTGCTTGGAACACGGCTGCTCATGTCCACGGCCGACCACCCGCAGACGGACGGCCAGACGGAGCGCGTCATCGCGTCCTCGAAGACACTCTACGCAGTGTCTGTGCCGAATCTCCCGGCATGGTCGGCCAGTTTGCCGATGGTTGAGTTTGCACTCAACAACGCGGTACACGCGTCCACGGGGTTCTCCCCGTTCTACCTCAACGGGCTCCGAAACCCCCTGGTGCCACTCACTCGTGGTGACACCGCGGCTTCGGTCGTAAGTGGGGGAGAGGATCGGAAAGCTCTTTCCTCCCAGGTGTCAGACGTGACACCGGCTTCCCTAAAGAAGCAGTTGTCGACTTTTGTCGACAACAGGCTTAATGTGATAAGCCGGGTGCGCGACACAATGGCCGCCGCCCAAGATAAACAAAAGGAGTACTCTGACCGACATGGAAGAGGAAACTTAAACGTGTTTAAAGTGGGCGAGTTAGTCCTACTCGACACTAGGAACCTACCACTAAACTCGGTCAGTTCCGTGCTCAGCAATAAGCTGAAGCACAGGTTTATCGAACCCTTTGAGGTCCTGAGCAGGCATGGCTCCGCCTACACGATCGACTTGCCTAAGTCGATGACGACCCACCCGACGTTTTATGTGGGTCGTCTGAAGCGCTACCACGACCCTCAGGCTTCTGATCCCCCGCAGGAAGCGAAAGGGGATTCTGAGGTGGCGAGTTCACCACCTCGAACCGAGCGCCCGCCTCCCGCTGTGGCGACCGCCACGCGGAAGCCGGCGCAGGGGACTGGTCGTAGGCGTAAGCCTGTGACCTCGAAGACGCCCCGCCGTACGGGTAGGAACCGTAGTACGGCTGGGAGTACGCATAGGACTGCGGCTCCCGATAGCCCGGATAGCTCGGCCGGTTCTGGATCTCAGAACGGAGGTGAGCCACCTCGTCGCGAAGACAGTCGACGTCGTACGACGACGCACGACGATCGACCCGGGAGTGGAGATCCCCACACTCTGGCTCAGTCGGTCCACATCCCCACGAAGGAGGGGAAGAGACCCGGCTTTCCCGACTGAGCGGCAGCCTGCCCACCAGGGCCGAGACCCAATGCGATCTCCAGAGTGTACACTCGATCACGGAGATCGTGGATCTCCTGCTGCTGAAGCAGCACGGACTGATCGGGAGATCGCGCCGACGATCTCGGAGCTCACGCTGTGGCGGAGCCTCGTACGCATAGTCGAGCAAGGCCTCCGCCGGCCCTCCTCGACCGTAATGGGAAACCCACTACCACGTGGAGCGTGTGCTCCGTGAGAGGCGCCGCCAAAGGAAGCGCCAGCTCTTGGTGAAGTGGCGAGGGTATCCCTCGTCACAGAACTCATGGGAGCCGATCGAGCGGCTCCAGGCTGACTGCCCGAAGGCTGTCGCGATCTGGGAACAGAAGCAGCGACAGCTTCGTAAGTAGTCCGCGGTTCTTAGCCGACGGACGGGTACGGTGGCAGACGCATGAACACCGTACCCGCGCTCATTTCGAGCGCCGGACTGAGCTCTACGCTTCAGTCCTTCCATCTCGGAGTACAGCTTCCGCTTACTCACGAGGTGGGCAAACCGAATGGAGGTCGCGCTGATCGAGGATTCGATGCAGCAGGCGATCCTCCTTGAGCTCATCGAGCTCCTGGGCGGAATGCCCACGCAGGCCAACCCACCGCCAGAACAGGTCTTCCGCTTGGGCCACGGTGTAAGTGTTCTCGGGTTGGACCCAAGGGTAACCCACACCGGGTGGAGACCACCCCTGTTCTCACCCTTCTTGCGAAGGGGGTGAACTCCTTGAGCGGCATCCGATGCGGAGCCAGGAGGACGCACCGAGCGGCCTCAATATCCTCGGTGAACAAGTCCACCTTTTGGATCAAGTCGCGCTCATACGCGCCTCGGGAGGGGGGGCCTCCAATGAGGCCACGAGGGGCGCCGAGCCTCTCAAGGAACAACGGAGAACCCGTTCTCATCGGGGGCGGAAGTAGCCCTGGGGTGTGGACTCCACTCTCTCCCGAAGCACCCCCGCCAGGAGTTGACTGCGGCGCCGGAGGCGGGAGGCGCTGGCGCATCCGGGCCTCCTGGAGGCGTTCTTGCTGCTCGTCGAGCGCATTAGCGACCTCCTCCGGGACATGTACCTATCCCTCTTCATCCTCCGAGTTCGACTCCGAGGACTCAAACAGGGATTTGATAACATCAAGCCCCCTAGTCCGGCCCTTGGGAGGGGACCGAGAAGCGATTCGCTTCTTCGACCCGGCCTCTTTGGCCTTGGCGTCACGGGCTCGCTGGAGACCCTCGCCGAGCGTCAAGCGCTTGGCTGGCGACGCTGCCTTAGCGTTGCCGTCCTTCTGGCCACCCGCGGCGCTGTCATTCGTGGACACAGTGTCCGCAGGAGACTTGGGCACGTTGTCCCCATCTCCTTTCAGGTCCCCATGGACCGAGGACACGTCTTCAGACGCGCCTTTGTGACTTGGCGCGTCACCTTCGTCGTGCGAGACTGCTCCAGGAGAGAAGCAGTGCTCAAGGTCGCTCAGCGACCCGGGACTTCGGTCCCGATGTACAAACCGAGGGTTTGGACGGTCGTCCGGTGGTACATCGGTCGAACCACGGCGTCGCGAGCGCGTGTTCGCAGACGCGGATACGGACGCGTCGCCAGGCGAATAAATCGCCTGGGAAGCCGCATCAACGGCTTCCCCCAACGCGGAGGCCTTGCCGCGAGGCTTGGCCGATTTTGACTTCGCCCTCGCGGGCTTAGTCTTGAACGCTTTCGCGTCGCAAGGTGTCTTCCTCTGAGGCATCTTGCCAGGCCGACGTGGAGGCCAGGGAGCACGTTTGAGAATGCCCCAGTGCTCCGGAAGAGCGGAGAGCGCGAGCGGAAACGCTCGGCCTCTTGTCGATGGTTATCGACTGAGCGAGGAAGTAAGAGAAGCTTCCCGCTCGCCCCGATTGGTCGATAAGATCGAGTCTAAGTGGGGGAGGATGTAACGGGGTTACCTGAAGAGTGCCCGTCACTCTTCCGGGTTGGGTATATAGTGTACCCAACACCACTGACACGTGGTGGTGGCTCACAGCCACCCATACATAAAACATATAGGATAAACTATAGTTGACTTAGGAATTGTATTGCAAGACGATCTCTAGGTAACTAACTATAAATATATCAGTCTATAAACTACGTTGTCTAAGTCAACCGTTTCCCAAGACCGGGAACTAGTGAACCGTCGTTCACTTGGAGTTTGTATACTCCTAGGACTTCCTCGAGCGCAAGGTGCTGTGTGAATAGATCTCCCTGCGACCCTTCGCTCAGCTTCCTAGTTGACCTTTGCCGAGTCGGGTCGTTATGGATCTCGGCCAACCCGTCGCTCCGATTCCTGATTTATCCTCTCCCACTAGGAATAACTCTCAATTGGAATACGCTCGCTGAGTCCTGTTGCTCGCTGAGTCTTGGTGCTCGCCGAGTCCGCCGCTTAGGTGCGAACTTCGATTAGGTACGACGTACTTAGCTGAGCCAGAATGGGTGGTTTACCCAAAATATGAGTTTCCCTACATCACACCACCCGCTCATCCAGTGTCTTCTGGATTGCCTCTCAGGTTTTGCGTTATTATCGTTAAATTCGTTGTGGGTCCGCGTCGTTTTTTTCCGAGTTATCGGTGGTACATCAAATAAAGTCACCACATTGTGTAGTTCGCTGTAGTAGTCGCCGTCCGGCTGCTTTTCCTTTGTTCGTGTACTATTCATTCTTCTAATGTTGGGGTGAAGGTTCACTCTCAGGGCCATTTCCCTCAACCCTTGGTTTGAATTTGATGCGAGGATTTCCTCTAGCTTTGTCCAAAGTCCCACTGTTTCATCCTGGTGGATAACCGCATTGATTCCTGGGTTATCTTGCATCACCGCGAAGAGAACATTTAAATACTCGATAGTCGTCGTCTGTTGGTTGAATTGGCCTACATCTCCAGTTAATTGCAGCAATTCGTTCGCGTACACGTGGGCTACAACTATAGTTCGCGTCAGGAATTTCATTCGTCTTTTGCTGCACATTTTTAGGAGTTTCAGTCCCCCGTAATTTAGTGGATTCAGCTACTTCCAGAGTTCCGTTGAGTGGAGGTTCAGTTGCTCTATGCTGAGTGAGGCTTGCTGCTGTAGTTCTACGTCCATCCATTGAGCTTGGGTTGTATTCCCTTCATTCGTTGCTCTCTCAATCAAAATTCCAAGTCCGTGAGTCAAACATTCTAGTCGAGCTTGCACTGTCCACTGATCTTTCTGTTATTATGTATGGGTGGTTGGGCGTGTCAGTGATGTTGGATACACCATGTACCCAACTCGGAAGAGTGACGGGCACTCTTCATGTAACCCCGTTACAGAGTGCGTCAAGATTGTCTTCCTGGAACAAATGGCATGCAGGGTGATTTTTTGTGCTGGTTGTAGAACACCCTGTTCTTGCTGAAAAAGCTGCTGAAAAATCTCCGAAAGTTGAAGTCGTGAGGGCGCGAAGAAATACGTCGCGAGAAAGAAGAGAAAGCTACTCAGACATCAATCACGAGCGTCTTCCGACCTCACTGGACAGTATCAAATCTGCCAAATGGGCAATCAGATTTAGCTTTCGGCAGGAGTCACATTTACACCATATATTTCGCTCACTACCAAGATTTCATATCAGCCTCATAGCAATGTATCAGTGGTCTCATATAACATTTAATTCAGGTTACTCTGTAGTTGCGACCACGTCGGCGCCGTGGAAATGTGGTAAACACTAGCAGAAATCGGACGGAATACCGCATCACACATCATGGTTGCCCCAGGAGGTGGGGCGATCATAGACGAGTTCTGTGCATCACAGTGATACATGTAGTGCAATTTGCAGTTGCCAGGAGGTTGCTACGGTCATTTTTATGAAATTACTGTGGAACGGATCGGAATGTTGGATTGGAGATTCTGGCTTGTTATCACAGGATCGGACATTACTCGTATCACTGGCGGAACGGATCGCCAGCGTGATTTAAGTCACCGTCACGCCACACGTCACGTAAGTATTGCCAACTATAGAATCCTGCACATGTATCGCTGTTTCGAGAGGTAAGGGCGCTCTCGGAGATATGGTACCTCCAGCTGTAGCCTACCAATTTATATTTTTCAAACAACAATTTCAATCTGTGCAATAGAGGTAGTTGTAGGTAAAGTTGTAAAAAATATCCTCGGATCGTGGATAAGCCAGAATTTCCCTAGGCATACAGAAACCGCTCTAACGCTGTCCTTATAATATCCACGCTTGGAGAGAACTCTACACCTTGATGCATGTCAACGCTGAGTTTAGAATTCATTTCGTGTATTCAACAAGAGTTTAAATACGAGAAGTTCTGGCCAACACAGCGATTAGTTTCCTTTCAGTTGTTAGAACAGTACTGAAATGGTATGTTAAGGTACCGCTTTCTCTATGTCAAGACGGACAGTCGATTTCTAAGCCAACCTTTGTCAGGACAGCGTATATACGGCGACCTCGTAAATGCCCATCTCCAAAATCATCTTAACCGCCTCCGTCTTGCCACAGGAAAGTCGTATCAGGAGAGAGAGCGTTTCTGTTCACGTTTAGGCGGCTCGTGTTCCCTGGAGTTGATCGATTTGGGTCACAACCTGCGGCCGCGTCTGTACCAGCAGGTCTACTAGTACATCAACGTGTTCACGCCGCGCATGCCGAAAGACCTTTAAAAGAATGTGCAGCGCGCTCAGCATGAGCACCTCGTTCGGTCCACGCTCGAGAAGGTGCAGACGTACTCATCCACTACAACTACAAGAGGCCATGCACAGGTTCGTGGTGGACTCGCAGTGCAGCAGTGACCCGGACAGCAAAACCTCGGTCGCGGAGGCCGGGACCACCGACGACTTTTATGTGCTTGATCATGGGCTTGCGTGACCCGCTCATCCCCAGAGCCAAGTCCAGTAGCTGATGCTGCGTAGGCTACCGGTACTGGAATGCTTGACTTCGCTACAGATGGTGCAGGAGGATCAGCCTCTTCAAGTGATCGAGACAGCCCCTTGTGGTGATGGAGTAGCTTTTTAAAAAACAATACATGTATTCCTAGCTTTCTCTTATAACTAACATACTTCGCAGACATGTTTGTGAAGTTTACTACACACCAACTGGCTGTAACTGGTGTTTGCAAACGTGTTGTATAGTTTTTATTAATCCTACCAGTCTAACACTCTGCGTGCTTAGTCAGGTAGTATTTCTTTTAGGAATACCCATGTGCGGTGAACTGCGTCTGTCTGTTGCAGGGGTCGGAAATAATAATTAATACCCGTACGACATAAGTATTATGACATTTTTTTCCAGGACGGTGCAATAAATACAAAATACAATCAATTATTGTAACCTCTGCGGAACGACGCGCAATACAGCAACCTGATTGACAGGCCTCATCGTAGGCAGTTGTACGTACGCTTAGATGAGGGGCAGTGCCTACATTAAAGTTTCAGAAATGTCTACGAAGCCGATTGATACATCGTTGACATCATAGCACATATATAAAGCACATATATAAAGTTATGACTAAGTGGACAACATGATCGGACGACTGGTGCTGAATGACAAGATAATGGTGTGCAGTCGTCCATACTGCAAGTTTGCTGTTGTCAAGTGCGTAGGAGGGCCGAACCGGCACCAATTTCACTGGCAACACTAATATAAGCAATTTAAACTGTAAGTTGCCAATATCGCACTCGCCATTGGAAGAAAACGACAACAAGGCGTACGACGTGATGTTACCTTGGATCACGTGACAGTTGTCAGATCCTGTGATAACAAGCCAGAAACACCAATCTTACAATCCAATCCAATGCGGAGGTGGGCACAACCATCGAGACGCTAGTCAATGTATCTGCTCATTCCTCAATTTGCTTCGAACCAGTTTCCAGCATGATTGCCAAGCTCGGTCCTCGTTCGCATAGACGCTGTGCGATGCTCCTGGCCATTTTCGCTCTACTGACATGCGTCGGCGCTGTCTCGGTGGCATCGGAGTCGAACGTCATCAAACCAAAATGTTGGATCGTGCCCAAGGGCATCAACTACGTGGCTTCCAAGGCTATCGTAGCTTGAGGACTTTCGTGGAGATAACGAAAGACGACGACGACTCTGAGGAGAGAGTCTCCAACGAGTTTGCGAAGAAGATGATTCAAGCTGCAAAGAACAAGTTGACGTCGAACAACCAAGCGACCACAAACAAGTTGTTCAAGAGCCTCCAGGTTGAGGGAACCGGCGACAAACTCTTTCAAAGCGCGCAGTTTGAGAAGTGGGCGACCACGGTGGCCAAGAACTTCAAGAAGAACCCCGAGAAAGCTCCAACGTCGATGTTTTCCACGTTGGCGAATCATTACGGCGATGAAGCTCTGGCGGCGTTGCTTGTTACGGCGAAGCAGAACTACCAATCGAGAACTGTTGCTACTAAGCTGGAAAATGCACAACTGCAGAACTGGGAGAGCGCTGGCAAAACTGGAGACGATGTTTTCGATCTTCTGAAGCTGAATGACAAAGGAGAAAAGCTGTTTGAAAGCCCGGTGGCTGCCACTTGGATATCTTACATGACCAAGCTGAATGCGCAGAACTCGGACGAGGTTATATTTTCATCCCTCAAGAAACTGTACAGCGACGACGTTCTCGCGAAGATGATTGGGGGGCGAAGAATAGTGCAAACGTTGGTGCCACGGCAAAGAAATTGGAGCAGGTGCTGCTGAGCAAATGGATGAGTGAAGGCAAAACTATCGATGACATTTTCAAGTTATTCAAACTGAACAAGGAAGGTGAAAAACTCCTTCAGAGCCCGATGTTGAGGACTTGGATCTCTTACGTTGATTTTCAGGGTAAGAACCCATATGACCTGCTTTTGGTAAAACTTTCGGCGCATTATGACGAGGCAGGCCTTGCGAAGATGCTCGTTGTGGCAAAAGAGGATGGTAAAACGCCTTTTATCGCCCGGAAGTTGGAGGAGGTGCAGCTTAAAAATTGGCAGAGCGGTGGAAAAACTCCGGGCGGCATTTTCAAGCTACTGAAGTTGGACAAGGAAGGTGACGACATTCTTGCGAGCCCGGTGCTGAATACATGGAGCTCTTATCTGGCCAGCCTGAACAAGGGAAACCCAGACGAGTTGATGTTTATGAAACTGCAGGAGCAGTACGGTGAAGCTGGGCTGACGTCAATGATTGCCAAGGCCAAGACTAGCGCAAGCACACAATCCATCGCCGTGAAGCTACAGGAAGAGATTTGGCGGAGTCAAGGAAAAACTGCTGAGGACGTTTTCATGCTGCTCAAACTGCGCAAAAGTGGCGTAAACATTGTTGATGCCGCGGGGTTGAGCACATGGGTCTCGTACGTGACTAAGCTGAACAAGCTCAGCAAGAACCCAGATGAGTTTGTCGTCATCTCGGAATTGGAGAAACAGCTCACTAGTATGACGCTCGCAAGAATGCTGGCTGAGAAGATAAACAAGATTTCGCTAACAAATGCTGAAGGCGCCGCGGGGTCAGTTGCTGGTAAGTTGGAGGCGTTGCAGTTCAAGAAGTGGCTGAAGCAAGGAGCTACACCTAATTCTATCGCCGCGACGTTCACTTTCGCTCGAACCGACCTAAGGATTTCCGTCGCGTACAACGACTATTACAAGCTCAATTTCGGTAAGGTCACTGCTTAACCGCAATATAACCGATCGCCAGAGAGAGAGAGAGGGATTGTAAGAAGCCGGGTTGCTTACGCAGTTATTTGCTTAAAGAACAGTACAGTTCATCCACGTGAACTATACCTTCTTGACTCTTCATTCCGTTAGACATTGCACTTTCGAAACATTACTGGTGGTACTATCGTAGATTAGCAGCAAAATATACCCTAACTAAATCAGTAGTGAAGGACCTCTTGCCAACCCAGAACAACTAAGTGTATACTCCACCCACGGCTGGAGTTCTGCTACGGGATCTATCGGTGCCAAGTTGGAGGAGGTGCCGTTGAAAAGTTGGTTGAGCGCTGAGAAATCAGCTGACGACGTTTTCAAGCTTCTACAATTGAACAAGGAGGGAGATACAATTTTCGGGAGTTCACTTGGGAACGTCTGGATCTCCTATTTGAACAAGCTAACAGAGAGCACCCGGATGAATGGATGTTCATGGTGCTGAAAAAGCACTACGGTGATGAAGGTGTGGCAAAGATGGTTACTCTAGCCAACAAAGGCGTGAGTACGAAGTAGATTGGCAGGAAGTTGGAGGAAGAGCTGTGGCGAAGTCAAGGAAAAGATGAAGATGATATTTTTAAACTGTTGAAGCTGGACGAAGAAGGAAGTAACTTAGCACGTGGACTTCGTATGTGACGAAGCTTGACAAGAAAAGTCCGGCCGTGGTCTCGCAAGTGAAGAAGCGTTTTGGAGGCGACATCGAGTTGGCCCGGATGATTGGCTTTGCAAACAAAAAGCGACTAGTGAAGCCACGGAAAAGGTTATCGCTCAATTGCAGAATCTACAGTTCGAGCAGTGGCTCGCTGCTGGAATGACTCCCGAAAGAGTATCGGCTAACATTTTATTGGCTCAGTTTGATACGAGGAACACAAAAGTAATTCTCGACTACTCCGACTTTTTTAAGGCCAACGCAGCGAGTACTAGTTGAACGTCGCCGGAGTGTGGTCACTTTGGTAGATCTGGAGTGTGGCCATAAACAGTTACGATACACTGCTTGTAAGATCCAAATACAAACGGCTGGTCTGGTGTTTCTCTATTGAGCGCCCAAGGCGCTAGGATCCAGACGACACTGCGATCTACCGATCCTGCTGTTGATTCCGAAGCCGATGTCGACGCCAATCGGAGAGCTGGTCTCCGTGTACAGGACGCCCCCGCGAATGGCAAGGCAAGACATGTGTCGCCGAAGCAACTCGACGTAAGCAGCGACAGCCTTGGGCAAGTGGCGCGCGGCGACAACCATGAGTGGTGGAGCAGGAACAACTATTTGAGGAGCAGCAGCGCGCAGGAAGGAAGGTAAAACGCAAGAGCTGCCCAATGGGTCCTTGGTAGGTGGGCTGAGCTGTAGGACCTCTAACGTTAATCTCATTTCGCAATTTATTCTCTGATCTCAACTTGCCATATTCTCTAATGTTAAAGCTGAATAATGGCTGAAAGAGATAGTGATACCTCGACAATTCCATTTGCACGACACGTGGGGGCTATAGTTCTTTATGTTTCATTAATTATTATCAGTTAGAACTGTCAAACATTGTCATTCAGACAGGGTGAAATGCTCAGGATCCTAATGATGGCCCGACCGAGGAATATAAATACACTAATTTCTTGCTCTATTCCTGCTCTACCAGTAGCGTGGGTCGCAACTGCAGCAATTATTATACTTGCTGTGCCACAAGCTGTTGGAACCTGTACCGGTTCCAGGCGCACTCGTACGTGTGGCGATTCAAAATGAAGACTAAATGCATTGAACGTTAGAGCCCTACCTCATCGGCTCCTACCAACATTTACTAGACAACGGGTTCAAGCCCATTGTCGTACAGTGACCTGATATCTCAGCTCCTAAGCCCCTTCCTGGCTTCTCAGCTTTCTTTTTCTCTTCAACTTTCTAGGTCCCAGATGTGTATTCCAACACGCCCTCCTCGAAGATCACTCTTCGACTTAATCAGCAGCGCCAACTCCAATGTCCAGGAGCAGTCGCTTGAGACGTTTCTTCTCCAAAGGCTTCGTGAACGTGTCGGCGGGATTGGCCTCTCCCTTCACCTTGTGCAACTTGATGGCTCCTCTCTCCACTTGGTCGCGCACATAGTGCCATCTTAATTCAATGTGCCGAGTTCGACGGCTGTACGTGGGGTTCGTAGCCATCACGTATGCAGCCTGATTGTCAATGCCGAGTTGCAACTTAATCGAGTTGTACGGCATAATCTCCTGCAAGATGTTCCTCATCGCAAGAGCTTCCATGGTCGCCTCGCACGCGGCCACGTATTCAGCCTCAGCCGTGGACAGCGCGATGATAGATTGCCGGCGCGACATCCACGTAATAGCTCCAACACGTAGCCAATCTTTGCGTTGTTGTGGTGTTTTCGGCGTCCTGGCGTCACAGGGACGTGCACGTATGCCAACGCTCCGAACTTGCGAATTTGATGCACATCCGGCTTGATGCCAAACATTTTCTCGTACGGGATTCCCTGTGTTCCCTTATTGTACACCCGGTTCTTTACGTAAGCTGCATTGCGAAGTGCCTCAGGCCACAGGCTAACCGGAAATCCTGCCTGTAACATCGTTGCCTTAGTCATCTCCACCAATGACTGATGCGTGCGCTCGCAAAGGTTCAGCTGAGAACTCTTGGGTCCTACCTGGATGTGTTCAATCCCTTGCGACGCGTACCAGTCTGCCATGGCGGTGTTGACAAACTCGCCACCCTTATCTGTCAGGACTTGCTTCACCTCGAACGAGATTTCACCCATACTCCGACCAGCTTGCCGCTCCGCCCAAAGAACGTACTCTTTCAGGTGCTGGTTTACCTTAGTGTTCGACTTCGACGTCAGCAATTTCACCGTCACGTAACGCGAATAACCATCCATTATCACAAGTACGGCTTCGAATCGAGTACCATTTGACTTACTTGGGATCAGTAGGTCCGCATACACAACTTGGTTCGGTCGCTTGAGAGCGCGATCAAGTTTCTTCCGATGCTTGCTTTTCTTCTGCTTCGCCAGATGACAGGCATCACATGTGTCCAGTTGACGCTGGGTGAGCATCATTCCCCGCACCAAACCTTTATCAACCATGGTTTTCAGGTATTGAGAGCACGTGTGGCCCAATCTCTCGTGCCAGAGTGACAGCGGTGCCACCCCTTCGGCCACAGTGTAGTTGCACACTGCTCGGCACTCCGGACCGATGTTCAAGTTGCCTGGGATCGAAGGATGCATCACCCGGAAGCCCCACGTAGCGTCATGCTGCGTCGCGACTATCACCGTCCTTCCTTCAATAGAGACGTGGAAGTTCATCGTCGCAGGGTCGACAGCAAACTCAAATCCTTGGTTACGTGCAAACCCAGGCGAGAACAACCCGAACTCATCACCGGGTATATAAACACGTCGTCAATGTACACCACCGTCTGCTCACCATCCACCTCAGTGACGATTGCCACAGTCCCAACTCCAGCGATGCGCGATGCCAAGTTTGGCGTGATGCCGTGCACGCTCTGCATCTCAGTCGTGTCTCCTGTAAAGGACACATAGTACGCACGATCTCCAATGACATGCGAGTTAGAGGCTGTATCGAAATACCACCAATGACCTTGTGCCTCTGCAGGAGCACCTTGGTTTGCATCCGCCAGATTGTCAGCAGCTGCACCGTCAACTGGTTCTGCTCCAGCACTCTCTGCATCTTCTTGTACACGTAGCTCTGCTACTTCAGCATCAACTTGCTGTTCGTCAGCAGCCTCATCCATCGGTTGCTCAGTCACCACACCGGCAACTACTCCCAAATTATAATCACGAGCATCTGTTGGTTCGTTATCGATTTGACGAATCGTGACGTTGCTCTTCGGTTTGCGCTTTTGCTCATAGCCAGTAGCACCATTCTGCTTGCTGTCCTTGTTCGGACAGTTTGCCCTGAGGTGATCTTCACTACCACAAACAAAACATGCCCTTGGCTTGCCCTTTGACTTGCCTTGCTGGCCACCTTTTCCGTGGTCACCACCTTTCCCATGATCGCCACCTTTTCCACCATCATGCTTCCGGTCCCCGCTCTTCCAACTCCGTTTACCGCGGAATTAAGTCTGTCAGGTTGCAGCTGCACGAATCAACTCGCGAACTTTAATTGGGGTGTACACACTTGGATCTGCTCCATAGCGGATCGATGACTTTAAACTCTCGAACTCTGTCTGGTACGGCAGGCTCTCGAGCATCATCTCGACCATGTCCATATCCTCAATAGTATACTTCAAGTTCGTCAGCTCTGTTCGTACACTGAACATCTTGCACAGGTGGAGATTTGCATCTGCTCCAGGTGATAGCTTCATTTGCCAAAGCTCACTCACCAAGCGACGAATCGTGTAGGCTCGAGTCGCTTCACTCTGTTTACCCTCAAACCGGTCGCAAAGTTCCGCCCACATATCCGATCCGGTCTTCTTGTCGCTGATTTGCTGTAGGATCTCCGGAGGCACCGACGTCCCTATCATGCGCTTAATCTTGACTTGTTTGAGCCTGAAGTCCTCCTTCTTCTCTGCAGAAGATGTCTGGAGCATTGCCGTGGTCAACGAGCCGTCCGCGATGTCCTCCAGATTGTTCTCCTCAAACACTGTCAACATGGCCCACTTGTACGTCTGCCAATCCTTGCCGTCCCAATTCTTGGGCACTCCATCGCTGGTGTACTTCATCGGCTTCGACATCATGGAATCCGATGACCTCCCGTGCTTTGGGCTCATAACCCTGTTGGAACCTGTACCGGTTCCAGGCGCACTCGTACGTGTGGCGATTCAAAATGAAGACTAAATGCATTGAACGTTAGAGCCCTACCTCATCGGCTCCTACCAACATTTACTAGACAACGGGTTCAAGCCCATTGTCGTACAGTGACCTGATATCTCAGCTCCTAAGCCCCTTCCTGGCTTCTCAGCTTTCTTTTTCTCTTCAACTTTCTAGGTCCCAGATGTGCATTCCACACAAGCGCCTGCTGTTTCGACATGTGCGTGTGCGATTTTGCTATGGAGCTATCAAGCGCTTTAGCCCAGCAATGTTTTTCGTTTATAGCCAGCGATACTGGGGGGAGGTTAAGAGGCCCTCTATCTAAGTAACTATAGAGTCCTGGTATCGCTGGAGACTTTGCCTTATTGATAATCCTTTCTGTGGCTCATTGTCGCTGCTAGTTTTCAACAGCTCGTCTTGGATGCGGATCTGAAGTGTTGCAGGTATGCTGTCGTGACGGAGCACCTCTTTCGTACCTTTTGTCAATTGGTGCGACTTGAGTAATTATCCAGCTATACTGCAGGATAGTGCTGCTTGTTCCTGATCCTATTAATATGTACCCGTGCTGCTCCGTCATCTACAGTCACGAAGAGCATAGTAACGAGTCCTAGAGCTTCGTATCGTGGTCTTCGTATTGAACTGCATGACTTTCAAATTAAGTGAGCTTCCTCTCTCCATTTGGGCCCCACGCCGAGAAGAAAGATCTAGATCCGGAGGCGTATAATTTTGGATCATCTCGTTTTTTGTCCCGAGTTAGTCCAGGAACAGGAACTAGACAGCTCTAGATATTTATGAGCACAGTCATACAATTATAATATGGGCAACTGTTCGTTGAAAACATGTACCCTACTCAACAAGGAAAACGAAAGCGAGACCCAATAAGAAATTTGACCCGGTTTCTTGTGGTAACTATCTCGCAATTAGCGCCAAATTCAGGGCTCATCTTCAGTGGTTGAAGTTGTGTCTGGATTTGCACTGAGGGTATTTTGGATTGGATTGTTGTTCCAAACAACGCGCGTTGTTGTCCGAACTGCTTCCAGGTCGTGTTTTGCTGGTGCTCCATTGTACAACGAAAAAACGCTGTAGCTACCAGATTCAGCCCCACCAAGACAGACGAATGACACCAGGTCACGTCTGTTATATTATCAAAAGGCTTCTGTAGGGGAAAACACACACAATAACAGCAAATAGAAGGCCACTTACCATCATTTGGAACAACAATACCCCACCCTTTATAATGGCGTAGCATTTGATCGCATCATTACATCGAGTGGTAATTTATCCACGGACTTTGCGGCTTTTCGTTGCTCCAGACCTGTTGGTAGTCCAACAACTAAAAACCTCTATTGGTATACAGTATTCTACAGTTGGCAATGCTCACGTGTGATGTGGTGTGACGGTGACTTGAATCCAGTTCGTTCCACCAATCCGATTGCGATGTCCAATCCTGCGATAACAAGCCAGAAGCTTCAATCCGATCTGGTAGGTAACCTACCTACCCAACCGACCAGACCAGATTGGAGGATTGGAGTTTTTATGAAATTACTGTGAAATTCAGCCTACATGTAGGTTGAGTCGTACCTACTCAACTTGTGCAATCAGTTGGTGAATCGGCTATGGTCGCAATGCCTCCTCAGGGTCTGAGTCGGCCTGAGTCAGGCAGGCATGATGCGCTGTTGCGTTTCGATTTCTGCTGGTGTTTATCGCATTTCCTCGGTAACAAATTGGTCGTAATTGTTAACAAGCAAGTCGCGCTCGAAGCTTAGTGGCACTGTAGCTGTTCATTCCTCAATTTGCTTCGAACTTCGCTGGACCAGCTTCCAGCATGATGGCCAAGTTCAGCCCCTGTTCGCGCAGTCGCTGCGCGATACTCCTGGCCATTTTCGCTCTACTGACATGCGTCGGCGCTGTCTCGGTGGCATCGGAGTCGAACGTCATCAAACCAAAAATGTTGGATCGTGCCCAAGGGCATCAACTACGTGGCTTCCAAGGCTATCGTAGCTTGAGGACTTTCGTGGAGATAACGAAAGACGACGACTCTGAGGAGAGAGTCTCCAACGAGTTTGCGAAGAAGATGATTCAAGCTGCAAAGAACAAGTTGACGTCGAACAACCAAGCGACCACAAACAAGTTGTTCAAGAGCCTCCAGGTTGAGGGAACCGGCGACAAACTCTTTCAAAGCGCGCAGTTTGAGAAGTGGGCGACCACGGTGGCCAAGAACTTCAAGAAGAACCCCGAGAAAGCTCCAACGTCGATGTTTTCCACGTTGGCGAATCATTACGGCGATGAAGCTCTGGCGGCGTTGCTTGTTACGGCGAAGCAGAACTACCAATCGAGAACTGTTGCTACTAAGCTGGAAAATGCACAACTGCAGAACTGGGAGAGCGCTGGCAAAACTGGAGACGATGTTTTCGATCTTCTGAAGCTGAATGACAAAGGAGAAAAGCTGTTTGAAAGCCCGGTGGCTGCCACTTGGATATCTTACATGACCAAGCTGAATGCGCAGAACTCGGACGAGGTTAATTTTCATCCCTCAAGAAACTGTACAGCGACGACGTTCTCGCGAAGATGATTGGAGGGGCGAAGAATAGTGCAAACGTTGGTGCCACGGCAAAGAAATTGGAGCAGGTGCTGCTGAGCAAATGGATGAGTGAAGGCAAAACTATCGATGACATTTTCAAGTTATTCAAACTGAACAAGGAAGGTGAAAAACTCCTTCAGAGCCCGATGTTCGACACTTGGGTATCTTACTTCATGTTGAAGTCTAGCGCAAGTACACCATCCAAGCTACAAGAAGAGATTTGGCGAAACCAAGGAAAAACCGCTGACGATATTTTCAAGCTGCTCAAACTACGCAACAGCGGCAAAAAGATGTTTAGCACCGTGGATTTGAGGACATGGATCTCGTATGTGACTAGGCTGAACCAGTTCAGCAAGAAACCAGATGAATTTATCGTCATCTTGGAATTAGAGAAACAGTTCACTGGTGCGGGGCTCGCAAGAATGCTGGCTGACGCGAAGTACCAGGCTTCCCTAATAAAGGCTGAAGGCGCGGAGACACTTGCTGGCAAGTTGCAGGCGTTGCAGTTCAAGAAATGGCTGAAGCAAGGAGTTACACCTGATTCTATCACCAAGGAGTTCACTTTCGTTCTCATCGATTCGACTGACGTAAAGATTTTACTCGCATACAGTGAATATTACACGCTCAATGTCGGTAAGGTCAATGCTTAAAACCGCAATACAGATGGGGAATCACCACAGAGAGGTGTTAAGAAGCTGGGTCGATTATCCTGATCCATTTGAAGTATACTTTCTTGAATCTTCATTCCCTAAGCATTACGTCCAATCCATTACCCGTGCTCCTATCATAGATAAACTGCAAAATAAACCGTCCTCAGCTTCGATCCCAGCGGAGGCCCCTCGCCAACCCAGAACGATTGACGGTACACTCCAATACATTGATTTGATATGAGAAGAAGCTCAACAAGAAAACCTAGGACGCGATCTCAGTACGTGAGAGCGTTTGAGGAGCATGGAGTTCGGCTTTTTATATTAAACAAATCAATTTTCATTCAGATCTTTGCGAAGGGACTATTGTGCTTTGCAATGATTTTGTTCTGTTCACTTATCGCTACGGACGAACTGGTTTATCCGAGATCCGGATTTATTTGTCATCAACCAAACAGGTTGTGTACTCCGCAGACAGTTTGTGATTTTTACTACACACTAAACTAACAGTAAGGGGTGCTTGCAAACGTGGTAGTCTGTTTGTGCCTCCTACAATTTTAAACATCAGCTACGATGCAATCACTACTATAATACTGGTGGTGCAATGGGGGAAGTTGTCGGCAGCTTCACAATTGGGAAATGAAGAAGGAGTGCGTGCAACCCAGAGCTGAATTGAGATGACTGGTAGCAGTGCATAAGTCCTTGTCAGCCCGCCATTGGTTGGATCATGCGAGCCGAGGGCAAGCTCTATAATGCACCGATGAGAGCCTCCTAACTCCACATACATGTTGCTATGCACTACACAGTTTGCAAACTGTAGTGACTGCAGTACAGTTTGTGTATGTGCGAACAAAAAACTGTTGCTGGTGCGAATTTACCTCAAAACGGATTATTGGTGATTTAACCCCCCTCCCCCAACTCCGAAGCAGTCATTACCGTAGAATCTAGACGCAGTCGGGAATGTTCACGTGACGTGGAGTGATGTGGCGTCTTGAATCACGTTGACAGTTCGTTTCGAATCACGTATGCAAAGCTGCGAGCATTGTCCGATCCTGAGATAACAAGCCAGAAACTCCGATCGCACAATCCGATCCAGTAGGTAGGTTACCTGTAACCTACCTACATGCATGTCCTGTACGTGTGATTAACATGTACATATTGCTGTTGTACCGGATCGGATTGTGAGATTGGGAAGCCACATGTGAAGCCAGGCCAACCTACCATATTTCTCACCCTAGTACGTCAAAGTACATGTACTTTGACCTGAGCTTCTCAGTATTTCCACGCATTCGGGATACATTCATGGTGGATGTATCAAATGGACACGGAATGCCTCCTGACAAACGCGATGAGCTTTGTTGAGACTGAGCTCGCCTTAGTTGGTACTATGACCATCCCCCTTCATGCGGTGAAAAGTCCGATTTCTGCTGGTGTTTATCGCATTTCCTCGGTAACAAATTGGTCGTAATTGTTAACAAGCAAGTCGCGCTCGAAGCTTAGTGGCACTGTAGCTGTTCATTCCTCAATTTGCTTCGAACTTCGCTGGACCAGCTTCCAGCATGATGGCCAAGTTCAGCCCCTGTTCGCGCAGTCGCTGCGCGATACTCTTGGCCATTTTCGCTCTACTGACATGCGTCGGCGCTGTCTCGGTGGCATCGGAGTCGAACGTCGCCAAACCAAAAACGTTGGATCGTGCCCAAGGGCATCAACTACGTGGCTTCCAAGGCTATCGTAGCTTGAGGACTTTCTTGGAGGCAACGAAAGACGACGACGACTCTGAAGAGAGAGTCTTCAACGAGTTTGCGAAGAAGATGGCTCAAGCTGCAAAGAACAAGTTGACGTCGAACAATCAAGCGACCACAAACAAGTTGTTCAAGAGCCTCCAGGTTGAGGGAACCGGCGACAAACTCTTTCAAAGCGCGCAGTTTGAGAAGTGGGCGACCACGGTGGCCAAGAACTTCAAGAAGAACCCCGAGAAAGCTCCAACGTCGATGGCTTCCGCGCTGGTGGGTCATTACGGTGATGAGGCTCTGGCGGCGTTGCTTGTTACGGCGAAGCAGGACCTCAAATCGAGAATTGTTGCTATTCAGCTACAAAAGGCCCAGCTGCAGAACTGGGAGAGCGCTGGCAAAACGGGAGACGATATTTTCAAGCTTCTGAAGCTGAATGGCAAAGGCGAAAACCTGTTTGAAACCCCGCTGGCTCCTGTTTGGATGTCTTACGTTACTCAGCTGAATAAGGAGAACCCGGGCGAGGTTATATTTTCGTCCCTCAAGAAACTGTACAGCAACGAAGTTCTCGCAAAGATGATTGTAGGTGCGAAGAATAGTGCAAGCACTATTGTCATGGCAGACAAACTGGAGCTGCTGCTGCTGAACAGATGGCTGAGGGAAGGCAAGACAGTCGACGACATTTTCACGCTACTGAAACTGAACAAGGATGGTGAAAAACTCCTTCAGAGCCCGATGTTGAGGACTTGGATCTCTTACGTCCGATGGCAGAGTAAGGACCCGTATGGCATGATTTTGGTCAAGCTCTTGACATATTACGACGAGCCATCCTTAGCGAAGATTTTGATTGCGGCACAGCAGGACGATAAAACGTCTCGCCTTGCCCGGAAGTTGGAGGAGGTACTGTTGATAAATTGGCGGAGTGACGGGAAGACAGCAGACGATGTTTTCAAGCTTCTGCTATCGAACAAGGACGGGGGCAACGTTCTTGAGAATCCAATGCTGAGAGTCTGGATGGCCTATTTGACTAAACTGGACAAAGAGAACGCGGACAAATTGATGTTCGTGGTGCTGAAAAAGCACTACGGTGGTGATGAAGGTGTGGCGAAGATGGTTACCGCAGCCAACAAATAGGACCGTACGAAGGAGATTGACAGGAAGTTGGAGGAAGAGCTGTGGCAAAGTTAAGGGAAAATGGAGACGACGTTTTCAAGCTGCTGAAGCTGGACAAAGAAGGACAGAAATTCTTGGAGAGTCCGGGTGGCTTTCGTACGTGACGAAGCTCGACAAGAAAACTCCGGACGCGTTTTGACGGCGACATAAAACTGGCCCGGATGATTGGCTTTGCAAAACAAAAAGCGACTAGTGAAGTCACAACGAAGGTTATCACTCAATTGCAGGATCTACAGTTCAAGCAGTGGCTCGCTGCTGGAATGACCCCCACTGATATGTCGGTCTAAGGAAAACTAGTTTGATAGGAGGAGCACAAAAGTGATACTCGACTACGTTGATTTTAATAGGTTACATGTATTGGCATGGCTCCGAGTGGAATAATAAAAATGCTTGGCTGGGAGTGCAGCGAGAAGTGAGACCGCTTTGGTAGATCTGGGATATGGGCATTACATCACTCGTAAGATGCAAACTACCATTTTACTCTGATGTTGACTTCTACTTCAAACAGCACGAATAGATACTACGACGAAGTACTACATCGTACTAGTAGAGTGACAGCCCTGCTATCGACAGCGCAAGGTTTCGACTTTATAAAAATATGCATGCTCAACTGCATGACTTTACCCCCCTCCCCCTCATTCCCCGATGTCAGAGTGTACGACAGAAGCAGAAATCCGATACGTCGGGTATTGTTCTCATGTGATGAACTTTGTCTGTTTCACAACGTGTAGGGAAGTATAAAGCACTAACGAGGGACTGCCCAGTCCAGTCATTGGGAAGGTTTGCCCGTGCAGCTCTCTCAAGTCTAACCATTGCTATCTAGCCATTGCTGGCCGCACGCATTGTCCAGCAGTATATACGCCCTTCAACATTGCTCTGATGGACCCAGCGTCTGCAGCCAATTCGAAGGTGTTCTTGAAGGCGTTGTTGGGTACTCCCCGAGACTTCCCTGGCAGCGCTTCACTGCTCCAGCAAGCTCTCACTTTTCATTTCGCTCCGTCAGGCACACTCGTCCAGTCTCCAAACTCCAGTGTCGCGTAAGCGCCGTCCTCCGCGGAGGCGAGGAGGCGGAGGAGGAGGAAGAAGAAGAAGAAGAAGATCGCTGAAGGAGTCCCAACATCCCGTTGTTCACTGCTGAGGAGCTACCCGCCACACTTAAAAATGCTATTCTTGACGGACCTCCCAACGTGGACGTGATGCTCGAGGAGAATGCTGCGTCGACTCGAGAGCTGCTCAACGGATGTCACGTCACGCGACCTGCATGACGAGGCTGAGCACAGTCCAAGTTTGCTTCAAGACAAGACGTAGCAGAAACGCCTTCTAGTGTCGCCGTGTGCCTATCTGGAGGTGGGGAAGGTTACATGGTGATAGCCGGCTCAGGCATTAGCCCTTTCGGACTCTGTAGGCTACATTCCTGTAGGATGCCCTTCGGGGAATAATGGGTTCAATGAAGTGGAGTGTTATAAATCTACTACTCCAAGTAATATACGCGGCAAAGACCAAGATGGCTCTTAGCTTCTGAGTCAGCAGCACACGCGCCCGGTTGAGATAAGCCAGTTGCAAATGTAGACTTGATAGTGCTCAAGGCTAGCTTTTCCCGTAACTCGCAGATTGTGTGGCCAAAACCAAACTCATAGCTGGTTAACTCGCAATCATCTCAACTCTGACGAACCGTAATTAGCAATCATATATGCTTCAGCAAAGAAGTACTCTCACGTGAGAACCTTGGCCGGCAGGTTCCAAGAACTACAGGTACTGAGAAAGTTAAAGCAACCGGCGGGCGATGGTTTTGATCTTCTAATATTGAACGAGGCGAGAGACAAACTTTTTGAGAGCCCGTGTTGAAGACGTGGATCTCATACATGTCGAAGGTAAAAAAGGAGAACCCAGACAAAACCTTTTTGACTCTGAATACGATAAGGTAGGCTTGGCGAAGATGTTGGTTACAACGGAGAGAGACGCCAATAAAATCAGTTTGAAGGGGTGCAAAGCAGCAGGCGATGGTGCCAACTTTCTCCTACTAAACAAGGATGTTATTTTGATCAACCCAATGTTGAGGAGCACTTGGGTCTCCAACGTACAATCATTGAATCAGTACCCGTAGAAGTAGACACTAGGTGGCGTTAGGCGAAACTAAATGACATTAATCTAGTACCTCACTTCGAAATCGAAAATCGAGTTCATGCTAGTAAATTTGACGACACGCTGCGACGAGGAAATTCTGGCGAAAGTGGTTTCGCCAGTTGAATAATTGGGAGGGTGATGATATAACTGTGGGCAACGCTTTCAAACTTACTACTACTAGACGGGAACGATGCTCTGAAGGCCCCATATTGACAGCTTCGAAGTTGATGGCACAAAAAGAGGTCGATTGTCCAAAATCGGAGGCGCAACAGTTCAAGAATGGGTGATCGACTAGCGATGTGTTGCGGCTTATTAATAAACTGATTAAGGAAAGGAACAAAAGTGTTCGAGAGCTCAATGTGGAACACTTGGATCTCCTATCTGAAAAAGATGGATCACGAAAACCTCGATATTTGAAGTATTTGGTATTGAAAAATGAGTAGCGAAGATAACTAAAACGGGAAAAAGGTGTCTTATGTCATTTTAGTGAAACCCTTTGATGATATGGAGCTGGCACAGAACCTTGCTGAAGGAAAGGTCAATGGCAGGGGGAGAGTCGCCCGTGAGTTGCAGGCTCTTCAATTCAATCAATAGGAGGCCAGATATACTTAAGGAATCCTCGTCTGTTGATGTTACCTAGTTTGCTCAACTTTGTATGTCGGAATAGTGCTCCACTTCGGTATTGCAAAGCAGGTTGTTGTAAGTGTGGATGCCGAGGTTGTCACGTATCGCTCTCTAAAAGCATTTGCATAGATATTAATAAAAGTGTTTTGCTTTTGCCTTAAAGTGGTGTCAAACAGCCGTGGTCAATAAGGAAGCTCTCAAAAAATGACAATGTTTGGGGTGGCTGGGCTCCCAATGCGAGTAGGATTATTATGCATACACTTCGGAAGAAACTTCCTTACAGCTTCAAAAGCGCAAAAGACTCTTCTGCATAGTCTTTTCCCCGTGTTCGGAAATCTTTGGTGTACTCACTCATCGAAATCCGCCCCTGAAGGAACCCTGGCTCGGAATGACAGCACCGCCTTGCGTTGGAGCACACTTTCATTTGACTTGATGCTGACTTTCGTTTGTAAACTCGCAAAATTCGACGAGCCGAGCGTCACCTGATCTAGGATAATCATAAGATAATCAAATGTGACAAGCCTGGTTCAGAACCGGGTCCTGCGTGCGCGGAACAGGTTTAACGAGTCTCGCAGCCAATCACTCGGGGATTGCTTACGATTGCTTAGCTGTATTTTGACGTAGCGTAGCAGTCCGCCATCCAATCAAGGCCCTCTTGTGTGACGAACCAAAAACGTAGGAGACGAATGGCTCCACATCGCTCGTCAATGCCTGCGAAAAGCTTTCGTCCACGATGCCATTCCACAAATTGCATCCATCGACCAACATCACTTTGTCAAGCAAAATGCGATTCTGCCAGTTCATTCTGGTCATCACGGTGGTTCTACTGGCTACCAGCAACTTCTCGTCCGCCAGTAAATGCGGCGTCAAGACGTCGAGCGCCGCGACGGAGAATATCCGCACCGTGCAGCCACTCAACCTCAACACACTCGAGCCGTCCAACCACCCCGAAGAACGCATCGGAGGTGGAAGGGCTGCAGTGGCCGTACGGTCAATAGGTGGAAACGCAGTGCCGCCCAACGGAGCCGCGACTACCGAAGGCAAAATGGTCACCGTGACCACGTACGACGGCAACGGCCTCGTCCAGCGCGTCGGAAAGTGGTGGAAACGCACATTCGGCGGCAAGGACGCACGTCGACTTCGCCACGAGTGAAGCATTATTTCCTCATCGTATTTGACAATAGAGACAGAATAGAAGGTATTATATAAACCAGATTTTCCAAAGCCGATATTATCGTTCGATTGTAGACCTTCGGTGTGGTGTACACAAAAGCTCACTCCCCCATTGTCGGTATGGCCGTGTCGTCCTCGTACGCGCCGCAATGGAACTCTAAGCAGCTCAAGCAAATGGCCGCGGGGGGCGGCGCTGGCATCGTGGCCAAGACCGTCGTGGCTCCCTTCGAGCGCGTCAAGATCGTGTGCCAAACCGGGGAGAGCGTGGGGATGCTGCAGACCACGCGCAGCATCTTCGTAAGCGAGGGAGTTGTCGGCTTCTGGCGAGGGAACATGGCCGCCTGTGTGCGCGTGGTGCCCCACAAAGCTGTACTCTTCGCCTTCTCGGACTTCTACAAGGACCTCTTCCGCTCCATGGACCCTGAGGGACAGAACCAACTCCCGGCTTGGGGGCCGTTCGTGGCCGGGTCCCTCTCGGGCTTCACGGCCTCCGTCATCACGTACCCGCTGGACCTCATCCGCACGCGGGTCTCGGGCCAAATTGGAGACAACTTGGTGTACAGCGGCATCGTCCACACCTTTATGAGGACCTTCAAAGAGGAGGGGCCTCGTGCACTCTTCCGAGGGATCGGCCCCACGTTGTTCGGCGCGCTCCCTTACGAAGGAATCAAGTTCGGGTCCTACGACATGTTGACGTCGCTGCTGCCGCAGGATGTGGACCCCAAGGCGGATTTTGCAGGCAAAATTCTATGTGGCGGAGGCGCCGGAGTGCTCGCCACCATCTTCACGTACCCGAACGACACAGTCAGGAGGCGGCTGCAGATGCAGGGAGCAGGCGGTGTCACTAGACAGTACAGGAGCGCGTGGGACTGCTATGTCAAGCTGGCGAGGAACGAGGGGTGGACAGTGTATTACCGAGGACTGACCCCCACTTTGGTGAGAGCCATGCCCAATATGGGCGTGCAGTTCGCTACCTACGACTTCCTCAAGAGTCTGATCGACTGAGGGCATATTCACGATAGAGGTGCGTGCTGGAGATAAATGCATTTGTAACTACGTTAGTCGTCCTCGCTGTTCTTGTCGCTCTTGGCTTCGTCGGCGGCCACCATTTCGCGAGCGAGCTCCTGTTCATCGTCGGTGAGGACGCCTTTCAGAGCAGACAGGTCTTTCTGGAAGACAGTCTTGACGACAGCTTCGAGAGCGGCGCGACGGTGGGTTTCACGCTTCACTCCAGTCGTGAATCGCTCCATGAGACTCGGACGAGCCGCAGCAGCCACCAACAGTTTCTCTTTGTTGCGTGCGATCGCCTCCTTGAACTGCTGCCGCTGCTCGCGAGCCTTTTCCTTGGCGACGGCATCCAGATCTTTCAAGTCCACGAAGGTGCCTGCGAAGTTGTCACGACGGACATTCTCCGATCGATTAACCTGCGCGCGGACACGACGAGTAGCCTCTTCGCGTCGCCGCTCCCGAGCATCAGCGTCACGCTCTTCGCGAAGGCGCTCCTTCTGTTGTTTGGTAGTCTCCGCCATGAGTTTCTGTGCTCGGAGTGCTTCCGACTTGGTAGGCTTCCTTTGACTTCCCACATCCGTTCCGAGGGAGGCACGAGCGCGCGTCAGTAGCTTCTCTTGAGCTCGTTTTGCATGCTGCTGGATCGCTTCTTCCTTGGCCTGCAGGCGCAGCTTGCGCGCTTCCTTCTGTTCACGTAGTTCGGCCAGTTTGTCTGCTCGTGAAGTGAAAAACTCGGCGCTTCTCTTCTTCGACGGGGCCTCGTCGTCGTTGTTCACACTGTCCTCTTCGTGCTGGTTGCGCCTCGCAAGTTCCATCCGCTTCTTCAGGGCAGCATCCCATTGCGAGTGAAGCTGGTCAAAGTTGGGCACGGGCTTCGGTCGGTGCTGACGTCTCTTGGCTTCTTCCTCTGCTGCTTGCCTCAGCTTCTTCTTCAGCTTCACGGACATGTGATCAACCTCCGACCAACCCTCGCCAGCCGGAGTAGCGTCAGCTGTAGCTTTCTTGGTCGCCATCGCCATTCTTGATGGCATCTCTGCAGCTTGCACCATTTCCTGGGCACGCTGACGGATCCGCTCTTTGCGTTTCTGCTCGGCCGCTTCGGCATCGCCCGCTGACAGGTACGTAGCTACTGGTACTTCGCGCGGCTTGGCTCTTTTTTCACGTGCTAGCTCAGCGTTCGTCTTGTCCAGCTCTCTTAGCTGCTGCGACCTCCGCTCATCTGCTAAAGCTTGCCGTTCTAAAAGTTTTTGGGGTGGAGCAGCCCGACAAGCTCGTTCGAGGCGTTCGGCTGATTCTTTTGAACGTTGTTCAGCCTCAGCTTGTGCGCGGGCCTTGTCCTCAAAGAACGCGCAAGAGCGTCGCAATTCTTGACTGTCTTGAGCACTGCGATTCGTTCTTGTTGCCGACGGACTGCGTGATCTGCTTTGACTTAGGCGTCGAACATGAGATGACATGGCACTGTTGGACCGTGACCTGGACAGTGAGGTCGGTTCGAGCTTGCTTCGAGAGCGAGATCGATGACGAAGTGGTTCGGCTGGCTCCGATTCTGTTTGCAAAAGTAGAGTGAGATATCCGAGTCGAACGAGAAGTAAGCAATCGAAAGCTACCTAGCGGGTCTGATGCAGGTCCTGGCGGCAGCGATTCGTCACCTGTCCATGCTGGCCAGCCCGAGCTGCGCTTGAACGGTGATGTCTACGTGGTCAAATGCACCTTAAAGGTCAGAGCTCTTCACTGTCAGCTGATTCCACAGTAAGGGACTTACCGCAGGTGACGCTGTCGTGAAATACGGCGGTGGGGACTTTGTCACGTCGTCCCAATCGATGAGCTCATGATCCCCCCGCTCTGTTTCTAACTCGCTCTGCTCACACGCGTCGCCAGAATTTCTGTTCTCGCTTGAGTAAATTTCATCGTTGTTCTCTTCGTCAGAAGCATCATTGGCGAGGATAACCTCTTGGCGTGTCTTTATCCTGCGCGTTGTACCAGATCCGAGAGAAGATTTACCCTCTCGATGAGAAAGCTGGCGCTGCTGCTGCCGTAGCTGTTGTTCCAGGTGACGAGCTTTCCGCTCAGCCTCATCTTTCTCGCGTTGCAGTCTTTCAAGAGCTTCGAACTCGAAACGCTGAGCTTCCTTCAATTTACGAAGCTCATTCAAAACCTGGTCCTGGAAAGACTGCGAGACAGCATCAGGATTCTGCTCATCCCCAGGTAACAGCTCGTCACCTCCGCCAACATCATCCTCAAACGAGTGTCGACCACTGCCACGCTGAGAAAGCTTCAGTCGTTCTGACTTGTCCTTCAGTCGTGGAGAACCACTTCGAATCGGGACCACTGGTGCCTCTTGTCTGCTTGAAGATTTCCTTACTCGGCTGTTTGTAGAGCGACATCGGCGCTGAGCCTTGAGGTCGTTGATAAGACGGTCCACGTCCTCAGTCTGCAAGAGCAGGGAAGGTTAGTTCAAATGTATGCCGCTAGAAAGTTTGCACATACCTCTCGCTTCTTCTGGTCTTCATCCAACACTCTGTAGCGGCTGCTGCTTGCGCTGACACTGACGTCCCCCTCATCCTCGTACCACGCAGCCTGACCTCGAGACGTCGATCTTGGCGTTGTGACTCTCGATTGCATTGAGGACCAGGACGACGCAGTCGAGATCGCTGGGCTCATAGCTCACGCTCGAACGCTGGACAATCAACAGGTGAAACCAGAGCGAGAAATGAAATATGAGCACTGCCAGTCTCCCAAGCTCGCCGCGCTAGCAGCACAACACCTCGAGTCGTCTAGAACGAATTACAATTCAGTCACTTAGCTCCCAAGCACATCAAAATAGCGTTCATCCCATACCACTAAAAATATGCGAGCCATGCGGGAAGCGGTCTTGGTCTACCGGCAGTGCATCTTGCTGCATCAAAGACAGTAGATATACCGGCGGCAGCAATAGTTCGCTCGGCGCAGGCCGTGCAGCTTCGTGACTTGGTTTTGGTCTACCTACTTGGACGCGGACGTTTCAGGCGTGATGAAGACGCTAGCGGCGGCAAAAGCCTGTTCAAAGTCCGCCCAAATCACTCCAGGATCCTCCTGGCCGATGGAAATGCGAATCAGGTTACGGTCGACGCCACAAGACTCGACGAAATCCAGCTCGCCGTAGTGTGCAAGCAGCGTATACGGACAACTCAGAGTGAAGTTCGTGCCGAGACTGGGGCCTTTGGCAATCTTCAGCGCGTTGTAGAAAGCCTTGGCCGGCTCCAGTCCACCAGGCAGCAGAATAGACAGCAGCGGGCCGTAGCGAGGCTGGTCAGTCGACTCGGACGGGTTCAGAAACGGGTCGTACAGGTTCTTGGCGTCGCCAAGCGTAGGATAGAACACCTCCTTGACCATCGGGTGCTTCAGCAGTCTCTGAACGATATCGGCAGTGGTCACGTTCGTCTTGGCAAGACGCTCCGCCAGGTCCTCCGACTGCTCCAACAGAACTTCAACGTCATCCTCCACGATGAACGAGTCTTCTTCCGGGTCGAAAAGGGCCTCCAGCTCCTTGGCCTTGGGCCCCTCCGGGTTCAGCACCACGCTGCCGCCCATCACGTCGCCCTTGCCACCGAAAATCTTGGACAGGCTCGTGGCCACCAGGTCGGCGCAGCCATGCTGCATCGTGTTGACATTGTAGGACCCGACCGTGTCGTCCACCACCAGCACTGTGCCATTGTCGTGGGCACACTTGGCCAGCCTCTTGAGGTCCGGCATGGACAGCAGCGGGTTGCCCGGGAACTCGGTGAAGATGGCGAGCACCTTCTCCTGGGCCACGATGGCCTCCACCTCCTGCATCTGCTTGTCCCCGCACGCGGGGAAGAAGTGCACCCCCTGAGGACACCACTCTTTCCGGGACAGAATCTTGAGGGTGTCCACATAGGGGAACCCCACCAAAATGCTCTTGCACTCGGCTCCACGAAGCTTCTGCAGCATTCTCACACAAGAGAAGATGGCACCCATACCCGTAGGGTACAGTGCGACCTTGGTAGGGTCTGCAGACGGCAGGTACAGCTCGGAAACGCGCCTTTTGAGCGCCAAATGGTTGTTTGTCTGCCCCAGAGCGGGCGCCTGCACTTGCTCGGTCTGTAGCAACTGCAGCAGCTTCTCCGCGTGTCGAGAGGACACGATCTCCCCCGAGTGCTGCCAGAACTGCTTGGCCGTGGCGCTGAGGCGGCGTGGGAAGCGCACGACGTGCACGACCTCTTTGATTACATGCACGGAGACTTGATCAGGTGTGACAGTTGCTTGGTTGCTGTCCACGAGGAAGTGGCGCAAGCGCTCAGCCACGGCGGAAGTGGGGACGGGTACTATTTCCCATAGGTCGACGTCGTCCTCGGGGAACCTCTGAGACTGGATGACGCCGGACAGCGCCACCACCAGCGGGTGGCGGAAGAAGCGCGGATAGCCACAGGCCATGGCGTCCAGCACCTCCGGGAGCGCCTCTTCGTAGCCCACGACATGCGCCCAGTCGGGCATGGACACGGAGATGGCGTGCGAGTTGCGAGGGGGCAGCGACGAGCCCAGCGGCTCCGGCGTCAGGGAAGACATGACTAGGAAGGAATCGGCACTGGAGCTCTAGGACGCAAGAGCGATAGTGGCGGTCTAACACTGGTGCGACAGTAGTACAGTAATACAGAAAGTGTTTTGACATCGGGGTAGATTCATTGTATTTGTTATCATATTGGAATCGATTATGAAGTGTTTTCACGGTTGGCTGGGTTCAAGGAGAGTATGCGATAATGAAGGTTATTGGTTATCGAATGCTAATGTTAAAATCAATTTTTGAAAGGGGATGGCGCGTATGCCGCGCGCGCAATCCGTTTTGAAGTCTAAAGGAAACACTGCGAAATGCTTTTCGATAGTGAGCCAAAACAACAAGAAAAGCTGTGGCTTCAAGCCACAACTACATTAACGAAAGGCACGACAAGCTTAGTACTGGACAAGCGAATACGCCTTCCAACTCGAAAGCTTTGATACATGTGGGAAAAGATGATCGGCAAATCGAAAACCACGTCCGGCTGCTAGAAGCCGGTGGGATCAAAAACAATTGGTGGGGAGTGGTGAAATCTGATGCCAGGCTCGTCGGGATGCAAAACCTCAGCGCGGTCATGGTAGTCGTCGTCAGCAAACTGAAAATGGCGGCTTAAGGTGTCTGTGAAGACCAACATCATCATCCACAGCACCGAGATGACACCCGATTGTGCACTTGAATCTGGTTCCACCATGTAGCTTGCCCCATTATTCCATGTCAAGCTACGCGGTCCGCCAAGGTGGCTGGTGCGGTACTCGAGCCATTCCTCGACCGACGCCTCGCATACCTGAAAGCCCAAGTCGTCCTCACGCCGAGAGGCATCCAAGAGGTAGTGCTCAACTGCCTTCGGATCGAGGGCTCGCAAATTCTGGTCGACCGTGGACAGTGTGTAGGTTGGCGTCAAATTCGAAAATGACCAGCTTCACTGCTCTCTCCAACGCGCATACTTCCCTTCTGGAAGATCCGCTTTCTTACTTTCAACTGTAGAGGCACTTGGATGACACCGTTGGGGCTGCCAACCCAACTGGCTACGTTTCTCCTCATTTTCATGTTTGCGCTTCAAACTCTGCACCACTTGCATAACTGGAATGTTCACTAGCCCGTGATGACAAGAAATTGAGCAGCTCAAGCTCAAGTTCTTCGTTCCGTGAGGCAACTCTGCAAGCCGCCGAGATTCACAGCAATAAATCGATCGAGGTCAGAGTTGTTTTGTACCAAAAGCGTGCCTTTTGCTGAGCTTAAGACCACATGAAGTACCCCAAGCACGAATTCGCGCTGTCATGAACAACTATCGAATTTCTAGGATTTATTGATGCTCGGCTAGTGGGGGCAACCGTTACCCCAAGGCTGCCGTGACCAGTCTCAAGTCTCTATTATTGCTGCACGTACACTTTCCTTTACCTCAAGCGGTGGAGGAGCAGACGGTGGTGGCACTCCCATGGACCTCACGGCGCTCTGGAATCGTGAAAAGGCTCGTCTTGCTGCAGACCTTCAAGCTGCTGCACCTTCCTACGTCGTTGGCAGAGCAAGTTTTTCATCATCAGTAGACGGCGAGCCCCCGTTCACAGGTTTAGCAGGGAAGAATGGAAGTCGCGTAAAAGCTTCACCTGTCGCTGGGAGTCCAATGAAGCCTCCACCTGCAACGAAGAAAAAGTCCACGGCATCGTCCAATGCACCAGCAGGTTACGCACGGGATCGAGATCGAGTGTTCCGATTGCTAGTGGAGAGCAGCATCGCTGTTTCACCAACCGAGATGATCCCAAACTTCTATGGTACCAACGAGTTTGCGATGGAGTACGCGGATAAAGCAGCAAAGCGGCTAGTTGGAAACCCGGAGCCTCCACAGCAGCAGCTTCTCACTCCTCCTCCTGCGTCTACCAGTATCTCTGCCAATCTTTTGCCAAGTAGCCGAACCAACCGAAATCCGTCTGCTAGACTCAACTCTGTCTTCAGTCTCCACAGTCAAACTCCATCACCCCCAGCGCAGGCAGCAGTGCCAACTGCTGCGGCGTTCTCCGCGACGACAAAGACCGCTCAGCTGATACGGAAGAACGGACGGAAGCGTATCGGTGCCGAGTATTCGTCCCAAGCGTTCAAACCGTACGCTGGTGACATGTTCGGAACGCGTGGCGAGTACATCGATGGCATGCTCTATATGTCCCGCATGAAGCGAAGTTTGCAGGCGGTGATGTCTAGCGAGGACCTGAGAAGCAAGAAGATTGAATTCAGTCTGCCCTGGGGGGAGCTTGGTCGAGCCGAAGGTCGAAGTGTGCTGAAAGATGGAGTCTCGGATGCATTTGCAGTTGCAACTGGAAACCTTGGTAGTAAGATGAGTATTTCTCGTCGTACAGGCTCGACGATTGTGATCGCAAGTCCAAGTGAAGACGATGCCGACCTAGGATCCACACTGACCAGCGTGCAGCGGAAACAGCAGCAACGGTGCTCCCTAACGCTGAGCAATTGGAGCTTTAACCCGGATAACGCGCGGTTGATGGTGCAGGAGAATGTCGTGGAGGCTCTGATACGGCTGTGTAAGGATGGAGACAACACGACTCGACTGAATTGCGTCACTGCATTGATGAATTTATCTCATCTCTGCGAGCTGCGTCGTGTGATTGTGCAGCAGGGAGCAGCCAAGACAGTCGCAGAGATCGTAAACGACATGGAAGACAAGACGATTCGGACGGCGTGTGCCATCACGCTGTGCAACCTCTGCTCGTTACAAGGAGTGGAGGATCTTCTTGTGGAGGATGGCGCTGTGAGTGCCCTCACAACGCTGATCAATGAGCACGAGAAGGTGTCGCACATTTGCCGTTGTGCGCTCTTCAACCTTACGTGTGTCTCGCAGTCCTACCACAAGATCGAGAGCGTGCTCAAAGCGTTCATTGCTCTCACGACGACTCGAAACGGAAGCAGCAATTCAGGTTATCCTGGTAGAACGGAGGAGGAGTACGACGATATCACCGCCAAGGCCTTGTGCAACTTATCCAATCTGAAGCGAACTCGGCTGCGTCTTATGGAGGAAGGCATTGTCAGTGCCATCGCGTCATTGCTTCATCCAAATATCCCGTTGATACAGGAGCTGCTAGCGCATATTTTACTGAATCTGTCGAGACTACCGACGTGCAGGAATGAAATGGTTGCGAAAGGCTGCATGGGCACCTTAGTGGCGCTGGCGGGGGCGTCAAGCGCTATCACGACCAAGTGTCTGATTGGAATCACGCTCTGGAACCTGAGCAAAGATCCAGGGAATGCGATTCGGATGGTATTAGAGGGACTGTTACTGCTTGTCAACGCACTGTATCGTGACGTCGGCCAAGATGAAACCTTGAGAGACAGCTCTGCATGTACTTCTGAGGCAGCCAAGGAGGAGGATCTCCTGCAAGTGTGTGCTCGTACACTCTACAACGTGTCGTGCTGCGAGGACTCACGCGTGAAATTGGTCGAGAGAGATGCCGTCAATACCCTGTCCACTCTGTCAAGACGATCCACTGGGGACGATGCTAAGCAAATGTGTACGCTCGCATTGTGCAATCTTCTCAGTGTGCAGAAGGCAGCAGCGGATATTGTCACGGCTGGGGCAATTACTGCCCTCATTCAACTGAGTATGGCACCAGCGCAGTCGTACGAGACGCGAAACCTCTTCTCAAAGGCACTGCATGGACTTTGCGAGAAAGCTTCGACCCGAGTCGCAGTGTCTGACGCAGGAGTGATCCCAGCGCTTCTCTTCTTGACCAGCATCGATGAAGTCAACGCGGGTGAAGCTGCTAGCACAGACCCAGGCAGTCTTCAGTCCGCGGGTCTTCTGAGTGAGATTCGCGCTCGATGTACCGCGGCATTTGCTTGCTTGGCCGCAGACCCACACACCGCAGCTCACGTTTGCAACGCCGAAGTGGTGCAGTGTGTGACGAGGATCCTAGTACTGGAGCACGCGAACGTCATCGTGGAGCGGTTTTGTTGCTCCTGCCTAAGTCTCCTGTGTCGAGATGAGCAGTGCTCACTCATCATGGTTGAAGTGGGCGCCATCGAAATGGTCCTGACAACGTGTGTGGAGTCCCATGACCAAGAGAGCAAAGCGTCCTGTTGCCATGTATTGGCTAGTGTATCGTGCCACCCGAGCTGCTGTACGGCGCTGGTTCGCATGGGCGTGATATCCGTGCTAGCCACGCTCGCGAAAATCAAAGAAGACGCAGTCATCCAACGTTGCTGTGCTATCACGCTAGCCAACTTGTCCGTCGAACCAGATATCCGAGAAACGTTGGCATCTGCCGGCACGGTCGCGATTGTCTCCGTTCTCAGTAACTCGTACAGTGAAGACAGCCAACGTGACTGCGCTAAGGTACTGTGCAACTTGTCGTGCATCCGTGGGAATGAAGCTGCGCTTGCTGGAGAAGGTGCGGTGGGTGTATTGATGATGATCAGCATGGTTCGAGCCGTCAGTGTTTCCACGAAAGAGACGTGCATCCGCGCAGTGTTGAATCTTCTGAATGCCGAGACCATGAAGCACATGGTCAAAGAGGGGCTGGTGAAGATCCTGTCGGCGTATGCTGCATTGGCCTCGAAGCAAGTGGCAACACTCGTGACTATTATCTTTGGTAAACTGTTGAACCACCCCGTTGGGCGGAACGCGCTGTGTGCAGAGAGGTCCTCACTTCTAGCGCTTTTCCAGCTCATGACGTACGAATTGGACCCGGAGGAGAGGCGATTGGCTTCTTTGCATGAAAAATTACTCGGAGAACTCGTGTTCTATGAGAATTCACGGCTGCTGAGCGTTCAAACGGGCATCTTGGACGCGCTTCATCGGATCTCAATGTATGAAGATTACTACTCTGAATCCCACGAACACCACCACCACCCCTCACACAGCCACTGCTCAGAGAAGACGCTTGCTCTTGTGTTCTTTACTCTGGCAAAGAGCGAGGATAGCCGCATGGCTGTGGTAGCCTCTTCGAATTTGGCAACACTACTGAAGTTCCTAGACCTTCATGCGGCTAAAGCGGACTGTGACGCGTCTGAATGTGCAGTGTATGCTGCGGCGACGCTATGCTGGTTGGGGTGGCATGAAGATACTCGTCGGTTCTTGCAGGCCTCCGATATCCCTCGCGCACTCACTCAAATGCTACAAATTCACGCAAGCGTGAGCGAGGATGAGAAGGACGACCTCTTATCGTACTCGTCTCAAGCCATTAAGACCTGCGTACTCACTCTCTGCTGCTTGACCCACAGCGAGGAGCTCTTGGAGATCATGCTAAAGGAGAATGTTGTCGTGTACTTGAACGGAATTCTCACTTCGAGTCGCAAAAGCACCAGCAGCGACGGCCTTCCAGTGATGGAGTCGCACCTCGCAAGCGACGAAGAGTTTGTTGCGCTGGTTTGCATTCTGTTCCGTCAGCTGAGCCACATCACGGGTTTCGCTTCAGCAGTGGCTCAACAGCCGGCCCCAATCCTTGAGTTATTCTGCAACCTCGTGCACCATGTCGTTGCAAACAACGATGTGAACTCCTCTCTGGATTGTGCAGATGCTCTCTGCAGCATCGCATTCGTGCCTACAATCGAGCTGGAGCACGTTAGGGGCGCTCTCACCCCAGGAAAAAGATGTTCGTCCACTCCGACGCCCATACCGTCGCAATTCCTGGTGGAGAGCAGCGCTCTCGCTTCCATCGGAGCGCTTATGAGTGACGAGCAGCTTCCTGAGACTCGATGGCGTTGCTGTGCAAGTTTGTGGGCGCTCTCTTCTGTGCCTGAGTATCGCAAGCAGTTAGTCGATCTGGGAGTCACGCCGATGCTGGTCAATGAGTCGTATCGCGCAGCGAAAATCGACGCGTTGAACACTCTCCAATGCTGCGCTGGAGCGCTCTGCAACCTCACAACTGTACCGGAAGAGACGAATTCTGTCAAAATGGTCGAGGAAGGCGCCATGCCTGCGCTGATTCAGCTCGCCAAACTCGAGAGTGAAATGATTCGTGAGCACTGTACTCTGGCGCTGTCCAATTTGTCGGGACCGTCGCCGAAAGTCGAGTCTGGCGCAGTTTCGGTCTTGTTGAACCTGTCAGTAGATTTCACACTCTCAAGCCCAGGGTCGGCGCACGCGCCACCGGCATCGAGACGTGGCAGTAAGCAGCAACCTGCCCAAGTAGGTCGGCCTCCTCTCGTGACTGGCGAAAGACACAAACAATTTGCTGTCCTCCCCAACTACACGATCGAGATCACGACGGACAGCTCCATTGACGAGCAAAAGCTCGAGGCGGAGCTTGCTGCGAGTACGCCCCCGCCTCCGCATTTGCCTACGATTGCAGCCGACCTGGTTGGCGCCTCGACCAGGCTGAGTGCCGAGAAACCCTCAAACAACGGCGCGCCAGTCCGCAGTGACAGTGAAAACGCCCCCACCAAGTCAACAGTACCTGATGAAGGCGCACGAGAATATATGGAGACCCGATTCTTTGACAAGGTCGACCCGGAGGAGAGTCTTGCGTTGATGACCGAGACAGACGAGCGGGAAGGAGACGAGGAGAATGCTTGGGCTGAGACTCGAGCTGATGAACACTCGGGGAATCAAGAGGATGGTCCTCAGACGGATACTTTTGACGCGTCAAAGAGCAATCAAACCCACAGTGACTTGGCGCGTTTGACTGAGCACCACTCTAAGGCGCCAAACTGCACGCTTTCGCCTCTTTCTCACGTGGTCGCACGAAAGACGCATGCCGTTCAAGCCGCAAGGA
The DNA here is from genome assembly GCF_020800215.1 of Phytophthora ramorum. Classification (NCBI taxonomy): domain Eukaryota; phylum Oomycota; class Peronosporomycetes; order Peronosporales; family Peronosporaceae; genus Phytophthora; species Phytophthora ramorum. The sequence goes on along the minus strand of NW_027150648.1, from coordinate 4,457,864 downwards.
AATTCAGAAACGCGGCGACCCGAAAGTTGGGGAAGGACGGCAGTGTGCAGAAGCTTGCGATGCTTGGGTCTCAGTCATCGCCGTGTTTAACAAAGGCTGCCCCAACTGCTGGTGGCACTGAGCAACAGGAATATGTTCGCAGCATCGACAATTCAGCAGCCGCTCAACCAGCAGCAGTATCCAAACCTCCGTCGCAGTTGACAAGCCTCACGGCTTCAACGTCTACTTGTTCGCTGCCTTCATCACTCGGCGTTCACGACAGTAGCATCAATTCTCGTGCTGCACTCGTCGCGGCCGTATCTGCAGCTGGACTGTACGGAGCCGCACCACCTCGACACTGGCTTGACGATGCAAAGATCACAATGTCGCTCAATGCCAAGCAGCAGAAGAAGAGGGCTGCGATGAATCGAGCCAAGAAGGAGAAGGAATCGCGTTTTGATCCTGACGCAGAGCTGCTAGAAGCCCAATCGAAGTCGATTTCTCTCACTACTATCGAGGAGTTCCAGCAGCAAGCGAAGAAGCTGGGACTGTGGAGTTAGGCTGGCAAAACAGCAAGATAAACACAGAGATGGCCACGAAGGTGAAATCATGTTGCTAGTTGTTGGGATAAGGTTCTCGTCCCCATCAGAGCGTTAACAAGGAATCTAGCACGTAACTTTGTACATTTTGCACTTCGAACGTGAGCCTCAAGAGCTCCCGTTGTTACTTTTACGCTGCCCTCCAGGAGTGAGCGATGGCAACGCAGTATCGCCGTCCCTTGTATTCTTTGCTTGGCCCAGTGCAGATGACGGTGACAAAAGACCAAGTCCAGCCAAGTATCTCGGGGTTATGCCTGCGCCTTCGAACGGGAGACCGAGCTCAGACCCAAGCGGCGACGGCAACATCCCGAACGTCAAACCGGTGGTTGCCAGCAGATGCAAGTTGGGCTCGGCCGTCTCGTTCGTGGCTCTTGCGCTGAAGGAAACTCCAGCGGAGACGTTGAGCGCTCGTGGATGGAGTCGAAGCTCAACTGCCAGCGTCTCCAGAACGACCTGCGGGTCTGTCTGCTGAGCCGCCAGCAAGCCATTCAGCACCTCGAGTGCCTGGTCTTTCGTGAAAAGCGGGCGTGTGCGCTGCGGTGGCAGTCTCCCGTTCGAGCTGGTGAAAGCAGCCACAGCCGACGCAATCCCGGCCAGCAAGTCCGCAGGAGCTTCAGGCGGCACGAACACTTCAGCCATCGCGTCCACGAGAAGTTGCTCCTCCGCAGGTGTAAGCGTCACCACACTGTCGAGTACCCGTGGGGAGGTCATTTGTGATGCCAACCGTCCACTCTCTCCGATCGCTGCCGCCTTGGTCGACAAGGGGAGTCCCGGGTGACGAGGGAACTGTCCTAGATGCATGGTGACATGCTGGCCGCTCTCGATGCGAGCCACGTCGTAGCAGAGTTTCTGGTACCGCTCTTTCAGGTCCACTGGGCTCTTGCCTGGCAGTCGAGACGCCATCACTTCCCACGGGTAACAGACCGAAGACGTGCTGAAGGCGGCCAACATGCTCTCGAACGCGGCGTCTTCCTCGGACGTCCAGCGTTGGTCCACACTCTGCATGAACTGGCGCTCCTGTCGCTTGTGAGCGTTCACCTGCTGGATCTGGGCGAAGTACAGCCGTGCGTGGTGCACCACCTGCGCGGTGTCTCGAGTCCCCACCGCAGTGGCGATGGATCTCCACGCGTCACCGACGCTGAGGCATTGGCCGCCTCCGAATTGCTCCAGCGCCAACAGGAATCGCTGGTGCTCGTCTGCAGCCCACGGGGTCTCGTTCTGGTTGGTCACCACCGTGGAAAGGTTGAAAGTGCGCAAATGGGGCGTCGACCCCGGCGTCTGCTTCTTGCCCATGGGACTGACGGACCAAGCCCAAAGCCGACGGAGATGCGAACGAGCAGCTCGGTGGCGACGCACAAATGCAGCGGTGCGACCTACCGTCCACAAACGGCAACTAGCGAGAAACGGCCGACCCACTGGGTGCCGCGAACGGACGGAGCTGGAAAACTAGAAACGGATGAGAGCATTGAACACGCCACGTTGCTGTAGGTTTGGCACGTTCACCACAATTTGCAGGTGTCTAGATGCAATGAATTTCTCATGTTCATGCGAATTCGACATCGTACAGAAAGCAATATTGACGATAATAATCGGTCCTAAGGGTTAAGACTGTTGAAAGATTTGCCGTGTTCCTATTCCAGTTTGTCTTCAACTTCTTCAAGGAAGAACTGCCTCAGGCAAAGGGGGATCAGTGTTTGGTGGATCATTCTCATCGCATCCAGAGTAGCTATGCTGCTGCGGCGCTGGTTGCATTTCTTGCTCATTTGGCTCGGTCTTGGATGTATCACAGTCACCACAGACACCAACCTTACTTTCCTCAGTAGCTGCTCCTCCTGCAGCTCGTGACACCTCTTCTCGGTCTGCAAACATCTTCAGGCTCGCAATTGCATCATCCAGCGACATGCGCTTCGACGCGTCTGGGTGCACAAGCTTCTCGACTAGTTCCCACTCGTCCTCCGTCCTACCAGGAGGACGTGGATACGGCTCTAGCATCAGCGTTCGGATCGTGTGAACGTCGTGACTTCCGTACGGAGGATCCCCCAGGAACGCTTCGATGATACACATGCCCAGCGAGTACACATCCGACGCGAAGCACGGGTTGATTAGCATATTCGAGTCCTTATCTGGCGAAGGCAGACACTCCGGTGCCATCCAGCGAATAGCCTCTCTGTGAAGCTTGCCACTTGACCCCACTGACGGGTTACGCAAGTAAGAGAAGCCAAAGTCGCACAGCTTCGCCTTGTTGTCGCTGCCCAAGAGCAGATTGCTGCACTTGAGATTTCCATGCACCACCTTCTCGGAGTGAAGGAATTCGAGTCCGAGTGCTGCCTGGTGGAACATCCGCCACAAGTGACTCTTGTCCTTCTTGAAGAGCGCTTGGAAGCTGCCTTGGGTCGCGTCGTCACACACGAAGAAAATGGGTGACTCAACATGGCACCCACCATACACTTTGAGTACGTGTGGGTGGTCGAGGCGCTGCAAAACGTCCACCTCCTTGCAGAAATCCTTACTGCTGGCGTTCACACACTTGATTACCACTCTATTGGTTTTGTCGCCGGTGATTCCCGGTGACCACGTACTACGATGAGCTGAGCCGTACGATCCGTGCCCAAATGGCTTGTCCGCATCAAAGTCTACGTCATCTCTCGGGATGAACCAGTGGGGGATCGCAGGAATCTTCACACCTGGCCAACTCGTGAGTCTATCGAGTGTTGCTTGCATCAACTGATAGTGTTGCTCTGCTACTTCGTCTGTTATGTATCTGGTCGCGTGGTAGTCCACTTCAATCTTCAGCTTGGCCAAACCCTCGTGGCAAAACCGCTCCGCCTTCAGAACCTCATCGTTGTCAGCGAGAGACTTGAACTGGTCCAAACTTGTTCGACGGTCATTTTCCCATTCTTGCACGGTTGGTTCGTCTCCATCTCCAGCAGGTAGAATCACCACCTTCAGTTCACGAATGTCTTTATGAAAGCTGGCGAATTGCTCAACCACCGTACGGTTGTTTGCCAGTCTGGTGACGAAAGTTAACCCCGTGTGGCTTAACAGAAACCTCGAGAAACGCTCCTTGATGTCATCGAACTTGCACTTGAAACGCTCTTTGGTGAACTGATCTCGGTCTACATCAGTATCGAAAAATGTTTGATGAAGTTCGTGCAGGCGGTCGAAAGTGTGTAGACACATTTGCTCGTGCTCTCTCATGTCTTTGATTGCCCCCTCTCGCACCCAACCATCTACGAGGTGTTTCAGATCTTGGCCGTCAGCATGCAGATATCGATTGGCGAAGAAGCTTAACACTTTGACAACATCGTTGATCTTGAGTCGACTTTCTGGTTCGAGACAGCACATGCGCTTCACAAGTTCCCATTGACTCAGTGTAAAACATGTTGGTCTTGAGGGCAACACACCAGCCTTTACTTGACGCCGGATGAAGTTGACATCTGAACCTCCCCATGGTGTAGCCCTACCACTCAAGGCTTCAACAATGCACATCCCAAACGAGTACACATCAGATGCGAACGTACGTACTGCGGCCGTTAGGGTCTCGGGTGCCCGCCAGGATACAGCCCCACCATACCTCATTGCTTTGCAGCTGGCAAGGAGGCTCAGCCCAAAGTCGATCAGTTTGGCGTGACCACCTTCGTCCACAACGATATTGTTACATTTCAAGTTCGCATGCACAATGCCACGGAGGTGAAGCCACTGAAGCCCAAGAGCAGCGTCATGTAGCAGTTCCCACACTTGAGAGCGGTTTCTAGCCTTCTCCAAGTACGTATTCAGCTGTCCACCATTGGCGAAGTCAGACACAAAAACAAAGTATCCATGCAAGCATGCGCCGAAAAGGTTGACAATGTTTGGATGTCGGAGGCTGTTCCAGATATTGACCTCTTCAAAAAATTCCTGGACTTCACCAAGCCCGATCTTGTTGAGTGTTTTGACTGCAACTGGGGCGCCAAGCCACATACCTTGCTGTACATTTCCAAACATTCCGTGATTAGCGCCCGTACTCGAATTGAGCACCAACCCGCTTAGGAATCCTGGAAAACCCTCTACCACATCGTTCGCTATTGAGCTCGAATCGTAGCGTTCAATGGGGTTCCCGTGTTCCAGCTCCTTCGCAGCGGCAATAGCATAATGCTCTATTGGCTTTTCACAGATCAGAGGTTTTTGGTGGATGAGCACGTCCTCCACTGTGCACCATGGGCCATCTTCATCTCGTTGCGTGCTTTCAATATCGAACATCTTTAATTCAAGTAAGTGATCAAGTAGTTTTTGTTGCCGTTGACCCTTTTCCTCGAAGGATGTGAGACTTGTACCGATAACTTCATTGACTGCGACAAGTTGAGCGAGGCGATCCACAACTTGCGCCATAGTGATACGAACTTTCGGATCACAGCAGCACATGTCTGAAACGAGCTCCCATTCAACGCTCGTAAATGAAGATTTCTGGGTTGGATCGATAGTTGTGCAGATATCACAGTTGTTCTGTCCATCCGTCGATTGTAAGTGTCCAGTCACTGCATCAATAATCAACTTTCCAAACCAGAAAACGTCGGAAGCAAATGTTCTATGGTGCTCACAAACATAACTTGGAGGTACCCAGGTAGTATCGAAGTCATCCTCGTCACGTTCTGTCTCCGGTTTCCGTAGTGGGCAACTCAAAGCAAACCCCGACAGCTTGGCCACTCCCTTAGCAGTTACGAAAATGTTTTGGCTAGTCACTTCTCCATGACTGATGCCGCACACGTGCATATACCGTAGCGCGTACGCTACCTCCAAAAGTTTCCTCCATACCACGTTAGGGGGTGTAGGACGTTTTAAAAACGTAGTCAGTTCGCCTTCAGCTGCGTATTCACAAACAAACATCCGCGGGGTTGATCCCTCCACTGCACCAAACAGCTGAAGTATGTTAGGGTGTCGAAGCCGAAACCACAGTTCTACGACAGTCTGAGAGCTTCGCTCGAGAGAATCAAACGGAGCCTGCAGCTTTTCAACAGCTACCCTCGCTCCCAGTAGTGAACCCTTGTGACGAGAAAAAAGGAAGATCGACTAAAACCTTCATCTGTGACGACAACGTCACTCTGCGAAACGATCCACTCAGGGGCTGGGCCTTCGTGAACATGTGCCTTAAGCTTCCGAACCACATCTCCTATTGTCACATCCTCCTGCGAGATCATATCAGTGACCAATTTCCATTGTTCATCGGTGAACCCTGCAGCACGAGGAGGTAATTCTTGCTCACTGAGAACCTTTTCTTTGATTCCTGAATCACTCGTGGTCATACCCCAAGGAGGTCCGAAACTGACCATTGTAATGATGCACATCCCAAGTGAGTACAGATCAGTTCTCAGTGACGCCTTCTCTCCAGAGAGGATTTGTGGTGCTTGCCATCGAAACGCTTCATCAATGGTCTGGGTCTTGTAGGAGTCCACTCTATCCACTCTGCCACTCAGTTCAAATCCAGAAAGCTTAGCCCTTCCATCGTTTCCAATCCAAATGTTAGTCGGTTTCAAATTCCCGTGAAAAATGCCCAGGTCGTGTACGTTCTGCAATGCCACAGCAGTCTCAAACGCTTTACACCACGCATGAGCAATTCGATCGTGACGATATTTAGGCCTGCTCAAGTAACAAAGTTTGGGTTCGTGGGCTGGTGGTTGGTTGCGGTCGCTGAGATAAAAGCCACACTGACGACAAAATCGTTCAGAGGCAACGCGAGATTCACCACAGTCGACGCACTGCTTAGCAATCGACAATACATCTACTCCACGCTTCTTATCAGCTCCAGTTTCATCTCGCACAAAACTGAGATCAATAATTTCAGCAATCACCTCTCGAATTGTAGGTCTATCGCGAATATTTGAGGCGCACATTCGACTGATGAGTTCCCAAGCTTTGTCGGTTGCCGCATCAGGTCGGGGATGCTGTTTCCCAGCAGTTATAAGGTCTGAAACCTTGTCATCACCAAGGTTACCAAACGGCACCGCTTGGATCATCGCTTCAATTATGCACATACCCAGCGAATAGATATCGGACTCGACCTTAGGCTGCTCATTGCCAGACGCCACGATCACCTCTACAGGTTTCCACCGAACCGACGTCAAACTCGCGCGTCCTCCTTTACAATTGACGCTCGCAGCAAGAACGTTACGGAAGCCAAAGTCGCCAATCTTTGCTTTTTGTTTTGCGTCAACGAGAATGTTGCTGCACTTTAAACCTCCGTGTACAATGCCATGCTGGTGCAGAAACTTCAAACCTTTCGCTACTTGCAGAAACAAGGGCCAAAACCGTCCCTGGTGTTTTCCGTCGCCCAAAACCTCCCGCAAGTTGCCGTTTGGCGCGTATTCATTCACAAATAACGGTGGTCTACTCACATGTGAGCCACCGTATAGCTCCAAAATGTGTTCGTTGCGCGGCAATCGCCACCAGAGCTCCAACTGCTCAAAGAAAGCTTTGTCAGACGTACTCGCGAGCTCCGGGAAAAGATGCTTCACCACTACTTTGATGGGTTGGCCGTCACGAAACCAAGTGCCAAGACTCGCATCACCGAAGCTGCCACCAGTCCCAATGACGTTACTCGTATCGCTGTATTTGATATCATCAACGTCAATAAACCAGTCAAACATGCGGAGGCCGGCTTCGTTTGTGAAGGCCAATACACGCTCTAGTGTTGTCTTCTTGAGTTGCGAGATCTCAGTCGACTGTCCAGTCTCTTTCGTGCTGGTTTTCAGCACCATGAGTGCTTGGTGAACCTGCTTCTCATCGCGGGCATGCAATTCATGCACAAGTGATCGATCTGACGCGGTGGTCACCAATTGCACTAGTTTGGCACGTTGATCCGCACAGTCACTATCCCATTCCTTACTCCACTTCGTCATGGCAGCTTCGTTGCCCAACCCAAGGCCCTCTCCGATCTCTGTCAGTATCACGTGCAAGTGATGAATCGTTGCACAAAACGTTTCACAGCGTCCAAGTCGAACCAATAGCGGTTTAACGCTGATCAGCTCCAAGAACCGAATAATTACGTCGACGTACTGCTGCTTTCCCCCATCAGTTGCAGGCAGAGGAGATACTGCATCGTGCAAAAACTGGAGCCGTTCTAGCATCTGGAGACACAGCTTTTCGCTTTCAGGTACACGTTCAGACTTCGTGTACAAGCTGGCAAGAACTTTCCGGCTGGGTGGACATCCCACGAGCTTTTCGATCGGAAAGCTAAGCTCAGGTTCACATAACTTACGGATCATCAGAATCACCTCACCAATGTCTGGGCGATCTTCGATGTCCACAGCAATGAGTCGACTGATCACACTCCACTCGTCGTCACATATTTCATAGGGCTGCTCGTAGGGCACTCCACTAAGAACCATCTCCATGACTTCATCATCATCGTACATTCCAAATGGTAATGCCTGCGTCTTCGCTTCGATCATGCACATTCCCAGTGCGTACACATCGGACTTGTACCTGGGCAGCGAGTTATTCGATTCAACCAGTCTTTCACGGGGTTTCCAGCGTACGGATTCTGCTGCAGATTGTTGAGGCTGCTTACTATAGCCCGCAGAGATGGTTCTGATGCGAGAACAGTCAAAGTCCGAGATCTTCGGCGTATTATTTTCTCCGATCAAGATATTTCCGCTCGTAAGGCCGTCGTGAACGATGTGGTTGTCATGGAGAACCTGAAGACCCTGCGCCACTTGCAGAAACATTCCCCAGAACATATCTTCGTTCTCCGGTTTGCTGAAGAATTGAAAGATGTTGCCACCTGGAGCATTTTCACAAACAAAGAACCGCTACCCAGCACGATGGCAGCCACCGTGAAGCTGAATTATGTTTGGGTGCCTTGGGAGCTCGTACAAGAGCTGCAGCTGCCTCAGAAACGCCAACTCTGAGTCGATACTCCGATCAAACATTGACTTTACAACGACGTCCTGGATGGTTCCGTCACGACGGCGCCATGTGCCATAGTCTACGGTGCCGTAGGTTCCAGCACCAATGAGCCCACCCTCATTCACTTCCACGTCTCTCTCAGGAATGAACCACCGGAAGATGGACAGGATATTATCTGGCTGTCCTTGAATACCGGCCACCGTTTCTGAGGTGATAACACGAGCCTCGAGGTCAAGAGCGACTCGAAGTCGCTCCAATGTCGCCCGCTTGAGATCTGCGAGAGGTCCGGGTGTGTTTCCTTCCAGCGACGTGTACATCTTCAGCATGGCCATCGTCACCTTTTCTTCACTCTCCATGTCTCGGATCAACATGCGAGCAGCAGTACCCGTGACCAGGGATTCGAGTTGTTGAGCCTGAACCTCGCACCCATGGCTCCAATCGGCCATCCATTGGTCTGTTGTAGCATACTCAATACCCACGCAGATGACGTCCAGCCTCGAGTTAAGCTCTCGAACCGTGTAGGCGATCGTGTCAGCGCCAGCGAGACGCTCCAATAAAGGCTGCTGGCGTAGGAGCTTCATGAACCTTTTGAGGAGCTCACAGTATTTGTTCTTCCACTGGTCGTCGTGCACTGCGACAGCGTCATGGCAAGCGTTGAGTCGATCGAGGAAGCCTTCGAAAAAGATGCTGCACTCAGGTTTGCGCGGGAACCTCGGGGGGCATGCGGCCAGCACCTGGCGACTCGATGGTGAGCCGGGAATCGTCGTCACGGGAAAGCTTGGGGACTCTCCTGGAGCTCCCTCCATGTTCGACAGCTCTCCGTGAGTGGACGGAAGATCTCGGATTAAGGCCAAACTGAAAGTGATTCTTCGGATGGACAACACAAAATGACGGGAAAACTATCTGGAAATAAATGAGCTGCAGAAGATACCACCGGTGCCGTACAGCGCAGTGACTTGCCCTCGAGACTGCCCACCGTGTTAGGCTCATGAGAGGCAACGACGTCGCCTTCGTAAGCCTCTGCGGAAGGCGATCCATAGTACCTTCCTCCAGCATTAACACAAAACCAAACAAAGCCTCTTTATCCTGAGAACTTACAATCTCCGACCACTACACCAGTCTACGCGAGGCTCGCCATCGGGTGCTGTCGCTCCTCTTCTTCAGCGAACGCAGTCAGCTCCGTCAGCACCTCGTCAAGCGTTGGGCGTTGCGTGAAGTCCGGACTGCACAGACGGCAAATGAAAGCCCACTCGGCCTCCGACACCTCGTCAGGACGCGGGTGGCTCTCGCCCTTCATGATCTTCTCCATAGCCTCCGCGTCGTCGTCCATTCCGTAGGGCACCTCGTGCGTCTTCGCCTCGATCATACACATGGCGAGCGAGTAAATATCCGACGCGAAGCGCGGCGCGTTCACGCCAGTCTCCGCCAGCACCTCCCTCGGTTTCCAGCGCACCGACTTGGAGTTGGCCTTGTCTGCATTGCCACTCAAACCTGCCGACAGCGTTCGCACAGTGCTAAACCCAAAGTCCGCCAGCTTCGCCGTGTTGTCGGCGCCCACGAGGATGTTGCCACACTTGAGACCGCCATGAACCGTCTTCTGGTCGTGCAGGAACTTGAGTCCGAGCGCCACCTGCTCGAACAGTCTCCAGAACATGACGCTGTGCGTGTCTTCCTCGAGGAAATCAGACAAATTGCCATTGTGGGCGTTCTCGCACACGTAGAACTGCGGTTTGCTAACGTGGGAGCCTCCGTAGAGCTTCAAGATGTGCTCGTGGTCCGGGAGACTCCCCCAGAGCTCCAGTTGGCGCAGGAACGCGTCGTCCGAGTCGCTGGACGTCTCTGGGAACAGCCTCTTGACCACCACCTCCGTGCGTTCCCCATTGTGCAGCCACGTGCCTCTGCACACCTCTCCAAAGGTCCCTCTGGCGCCAATGGCCTCGTCTTCAAACTCCACGTCGTCGATGGGGATGAACCAGCTGAACATGTGCAGCCCTTCCTGGTTCGAGTGCTGGAGCACGCGGCTGAACGTGGCCTTCTTGAGCTCGAGCATCTCGGGCGACTGGCCCTTCCAGTTGATGCCGCTGTTGAGCGTCATGAGCGCCTCCTGCACCTTCTTGTCGCCTCGGAACTCGTTCACGAGCATCCGCTCGGACGCGCTCGAGACCAATTGGTCCAGTTTGCCCAATTGCTCCTTGCGGTCGCTGTCCCATTGCTGCTCCCACTGGAGCATCTCGTGCTGTTCAGCCACGCCGAGGCCTTGGGCGACGTCGCTGAGCTTGAGCTGCAGCTCGCGGATGGAGGCGACGATGGACTCGCTACTGGCGAGACGCAGCAGCAGAGGCTTGCGACGCAGTTGCTTGACGAAGTGCACGACCACGTCGCAGTACTTGGCTTTGCGTGGGTCAGCGGCGTCCAGAGGCGTCACGGACTCGTGCAGGAACTGCAGACGCTTCAGCACTTGGCGACAGAGCTGCTCGTTCTCGGGCATGCGGCGGCAGCGGGTGGTTAGGTCCGAGAGCGTCTTGAGGCTCGGAGGACTGTCCTTGAGGCCGACGATGGGGAAGCCTTCACTCGACATTGGCCTAGCGGTCTTGGTAGTGGAGGCTTGGAGGAAGCAGGAATGAACTAAAGATCGCCTGATTTATAGTTTGGTCGTGCGGTGGGTACATTGCGGTACGTGCGGGACCAAAATGGTGGAAGTGCAAGACACGAGGCCTTGCGTAGCCATCGCGTGGATCATTTGCGTTCAGACGATTTCCAGCGCACCACCAGCGTCCACCTCACCACAATCCAAGATGCAGCTCCCGTAGTGATACCAGGCGAGCTGTCAACGTTCATGGCCTTGGTCGTTGTCCTGCGTCCTGCGGCAAGACACCCATGTGTCGTCACTATTTGAGACCAGACGATTTCCAAAGCGAACCCAAGGCTCGTCTGTATTGTTCCCATCCGCTTGCTCTTCAACAAGATCCTTGAAATGGCTACAGTTTCCACTTGCAGAGCGACTCCTCACCTCACTTTCGCTTTTGCCTGGCGCCCCACACCTGCTCCAAGAAGCCCCCAGTCCTCACTGGTCAAGATGGAAGACGCTGTTATTGATGACCCAAGCTTCCCCGTGACGACGATTCCCGGCTCACCATCGAGTCGCCAGGTGCTGGCCGCATGCCCCCCGAGGTTCCCGCGCAAACCTGAGTGCAGCGTCTTTTTCGAAGGCTTCCTCGATCGACTCAACGCTTGCCATCACGCCGTCGCAGTGCATGATGACCAGTGGAAGAACAAATACTGTGAGCTCCTCAAAAGGTTCATGAAGCTCCTACGCCGGCAGCCTTTATTGGAGCGTCTCGCTGGCGCTGACACGATCGCCTACACGTTTCGAGAGCTCAACTCGAGGCTGGACGCCATCTGCGTGGGTATTGAATATGCTGCAAACGACCAATGGATGGCCGATTGGAGTCATGGGTGTGAGGTTCAGGCCCAACAACTCGAATCCCTGGTCACGGGTACTGCTGCTCGCATGTTGATCCGAGATATGGCGAGCGAACAAAAGGTGACGACGGCAATGCTGGAGATGTACACGTGGCTGGAAGGAAACACACCCGGACCACTGCCAGATCTCAAGCGGGCGACATTGGAGCGCCTGCGAGTCGCTCTTGACCTCGAGGCTCGTGTTATCACCTCAGAAACGGTGGCCGGTATTCAAGGACAGACAGATAATATCCTGTCCATCTTCCGGTGGTTCATTCCTGAGAGAGACGTGGAAGTGAATGAGGGTGGGCTCGTTGGTGCTGGAACCTACGGCACCGTAGACTATGGCACATGGCGCCGTCGTGACGGAACCATCCAGGACGTCGTTATCAAGTCAATGTTTGATCGGAGTATCGACTCAGAGTTGGCGTTTCTGAGACAGCTGCAGCTCTGGTACGAGCTCCCAAGGCACCCCAACATAATTCAGCTTCACGGCGGCTGCCATCGTGCTAGACAACCGTTCTTTGTGTGTGAAAATGCTCCTGGTGGCAACATCTTTCAATTCTTCAGCGAACTGGAGAACCAGGATATGTTCTGGAGCATGTTTCTGCAAGTGGCGCAAGGTCTTCAGGTTCTCCATGAGCACCACATCGTTCACGACGGCCTTAAGAGCGGAAATATCTTGATTGGAGAAAACAATACGCCGAAGATCTCGGACTTTGACTGTTCTCGCATCAGAACCATCTCTGCGGGCTATAGTAACCAGACTCAACAGTTTGCAGCAGAATCAGTGCGTTGGAAACCCCGTGAAAAATTGGTTGAAGCGAACGACGCGCTGCCCAGGTACAAGTCCGATGTGTACTCAATGGGAATGTGCATGATCGAAGCGAAGACGCAGGTCCCACCATTTGGATATTACGATGATGATGAAGTGATGGAGAGGGTTCTTAGTGGAGCGCCCTACGAGCAGCCCGATAAAACATTCGATGACGAGGAATGGAACGTGATCAGTCGGCTCATTGCTGTGGACATCGAAGACCGTCCGGATATGGGTGAAGCAGTCAACCTGATCGCCAAACTGGTCCTATTGCCTGCCACCGGAGCCTAGTTCTGGCTGAGAGAGGTAAGTGTTGCATTTTTCCATTCCTGAGTACCATGTATCCGTTTACCTCGTACGATTGTCTTTAAGATCGGTTAATAATCGGAGAAGCAAGGCTTTGCTAGGCTCTTGTGGTCGGTCACTGTGAGCAACACTGTCCATGCAGTGGGGCACCAACTTGTTCTTACCCCTCTGCAGCTCGTTGCCATTCCGAAGACTATGGCGCATGGTCAATACAGATCTTGCTCCGTCTCAGCCCTTGAATATGCACCACACGTTCACTTCAACATGAACCGGCTCGAGAGCCAGCACTGATGCGCTGCCGCCGTCTCATTGGCTGATTACTTGTCTTGGCTTTTGTAGGAATTAATCACCAATTAGTCAAATCCGCTGCCATTTTGAGATAACAACGATGGAGTCCACGACTCGGTGGCTTAGTGAGGAGCACAGCAGTCTGTCGGGCGCGTCGCTGGGCAAAATCATCTCCACGGGGCTGCTCCTGGGTGTGGTGCATGTTCTCACAGGTAAGCGCATAACCTCGCAAAGGACTAAAAAGCTGTAAACTGAGCTCTTCTTCTGCAGGGCCGGACCACTTGAGTGCGTTGGCTGCCATGACCACAGGCTCCTCGTGGAGGGCATTCGCATTGGGCATCCGGTGGGGCTGCGGCCACTCCATTGGCCTCATTGTCATGGCGCTCATCTTCTTCGCGGCAGGGCAGACGGTGGACCTGGACGCGGTGGGCGGTTACCTCAACTACGTCGTGGGCTTTTTCATGATCGCGTTGGGTGTTTGGACGGGCGTTCACGTGCGTGAAAAGTACCAGACGCAGCTGAAGGAAGGCGTGCAGTCGCTGGAGAGCGGGGAAGGAAGAGAGGGTGGACATGCAGAGGGAAGCAGTGCAGGTGCCACGCCCACCAATTTGGTGGAGCTCGTGCCGATTTCGCAGACTAGATTTTCGAGTGTAGCGTCTCCTGATGCTGCACCACAGGTTACGACGTCGCCAAATTCGTCGACGAAAGAGCATGGAGACGTGTTGGCTTCACCGTCTTCTTCCTTTCACCTGCTGCTCAAATCCGACGATGGATCATCGCAAGATGCTGCAAGAATGTTGACATCTCACGGGGTTGAGCCGGTAAACCCCTCGAAAATGCACCCCAAGAGCTGGACGTGTTGCCAAAACATGAGCTTCGAGAACCCAGCGACGCAAAAGGTTCGTGCCAGCTTGAGCCAGTATGCTTGATGCTTCTGGGCTAGACTAACGCAGTTTCTTGTGTGCGCAGATCATGGCTCTACTTGTTGGAATCATTCACGGGTTTGCTGGACCCGGTGGTATCCTGGGTGTGCTACCCGCTGTGGTGCTGAACGACTGGCTGAAGTCTGTCGCCTACCTGGGCTCCTTCTGTGTTGCCTCGATCTTCATCATGGGCGTCTTCGCGGCTCTCTACGGCGAAGTCACAGGTCGCCTTGGCGGGAATTCGTTGGTAATGGAGTTCCGAATCGGCATTATCTCGGCCTTCTTCTCGTTCATCGTCGGCGTTGCCTGGATCGGACTACAGGCGACAGGCCAAATGTCCGCCATCTTTGGGGAATAGACATTGTCAACGCCGAACCAAGGGCACGATACCTGCAACAACTACAAAGTCTGCTCGCCAGCGCCGTTTGAGGATCAGCGTGTTAGTATCAATCGTTACCTCTTCCTCAGACATACACTGACAAAATAACCAATACGAATTCCAGCAAGCATGTTCGCTGATGAAGAGTCGTTTTACCAGCATATCTTCATTCCGGCCTGAACACCATGGAGCACGACGCGTCGAGTCTGCTGCACCGCTCAATGTGGCAAGTTGCTCTCACAGCCACCTCACTCGGCATCGTTCACGTGCTTTCAGGTATGCACAAGGTCATAATACTTCCCAATCTGCTGCTAGATTAACCCCGTTGTGACGATTACTGCAGGGCCGGACCACCTGGGAGCGTTGGTGGCTCTTTCCAATGGGAAAACATGGCGACAGGCATTTGTACTCGGCGCACAGTGGGGTTGTGGCCATTCACTTGGCATTTTGGCGGTCGCGCTGATCTGTGTATTCGTGGTGGGCCACGCGTTGGCGCCAAACGGCAGCTTCAGTGCCGCTTGCAAATACCTCACAGGTGTTTGTCTCGTGCTGCTTGGAGTCTGGACGATGCTCAGTGCTTACAAGGACTACAATGAGGCCCAAAAGCCTACTAGTCCTCGGCATTTGGCCTCGTCGCCTACATCTCTCTGGAGTCAAGTGCAGTGCCAAGACGCCTCCTACGTTTTGCTGCAAGCACCGAGCGATCCAAGTGCGAAAATGCCGCTCACGGCAACGGCAGCAGCCAGCATAGGCGTCGGGATCGTGCATGGAGCAGCTGGGCCTGGCTGTTTATTGGCAGTGCTACCTACGCTTGCCATGCAGAAGGACACTCTCAGGGCGTTGATGTATCTCGGATTCTTTTGCGGGAGTTCCATCTTGTCGATGGGGTCCTTCGCTGCACTTTACGGGGAATTAACACAGCGTGGAGGGAGAGCGCGCTCTCCTACTGCAGCTTTCAATGTTGCTATAGCATCGTCCACGCTCTCGATAGTCGTAGGGATCACGTGGATAACACTTCAAGCTACGGGCGTACTGAATCACGTGTTTGGAGATGAATAAGCAGATCAAAGCAGACGATTAGGGATACACGTAGTAACCTTGAACACTCACTGTATTACCGCGTCGTTCAGTATTGCAACCAGCCTTGATCTTCATCCGAAGACCTCGTCTAAGGTGCCGGTCGAGACGAGGATGACCCACATGACGCCCACGCAGAGCGACACGCAGGACGAGAAGATGCCGACGCGCACGAGCGACGAATCGGAGAAGCGACTCATGCGACCCGTGACCTCCCCGTACAGCGCCGCGAAACCGCCCATGGTGAAGATGGAGGAGACGCAGAAGGCACCGAGGTAGGCGGACGACTTGGCCCAGTCGTTCAGGATGACCGCTGGCAGCACGCCTAACACGCCACCCGTGCCCGCGAGGCCGTGGGCCGTCCCGTAGGCGAAGGCTGTTAGCTTCTGCGTGTGCGGGTTCTTGATGTCGGCCGTGATGAGGCCGAAGCAGCACGTTTTCTTGTGTGGAATTGTCTCGGTGGACGCTGTAGGACCTTTGTGGTCCAGATGGTGGTGCTGCAATATCTTTTGCACTTCTGAGTCGCTGTCCTCCTGGACATCTGCTTCCAGTTGCAACGGGGTCATCTCTCCAGCCGGTCCCTTAACATGTTGCAGCTTGCGCTTTAACAGCCAGTAGTAGCGCAGACTCCAGAGACCGAGGCCGATCATGAGGAAACCCACCATGAAATCGCAGTAGCTGCCGAAAGTGTCCACGTCCAGCCGCTGGTTGAGCGCCAGGAAGCACGCAGTCACGACGATCAATCCGGTCGAGTGGCCGCATCCCCAGCGCATGCCCAACTGACACGAGCGCCACGAAGACCCGGCGCTCAGCACGATGAGCGCGCTCAGGTGGTCGGGCCCCGTGAGCACGTGCACCAGGCCGAGCAGCAGACCCGTGGCCACGATGCCAGGCAGCGAGGCGCCTTCCAGCGCGGCAACGGTGTCTGCGGCGCCCATGGGGGGAGGATCTTGGTATGAGGGACGCTCGCCCTTTGACACGCACGTACGCTATGATATCTGATAGTGGATAGGCGTAGATACAATTATAGCGATATTGTTCGTTTCCGCTCTCTACACTATTTATTTGTTGTAAGAGTCATGTGGGTATGTTTATATTGATATTAATTTAAATTACATGTTATGTAATCATAGAGGTAATTGTTTAACACCCTCTGATTGGCGAATGACGCGATGACGCCTCTCGAGCTTCAAGTTGGACCGATCACGATTTGTCCTTGAGTGCAGGAGAACTTCTCCTGAGAACCACAGGCCGTGGTCAACGGTAAAGCTGCCCGAGCCTGGTGTGCCACAAGCACCTGGATAGCGCTGCCATAAAGCGCCGTGAAGACGCTCACTAGTACGATGGAGGAGGCGCATAATGGCATGAGATAGGCAGCCACCTCTCCGTAATCGATCGAGACGATTTCAAATTCCGGGGTCGGTACTAATGACTCGCTGCACGCAACTTTGGAGGTGGTGGTCAAGGTCCACAGCAGGGCACTGCCGAATTATGCTGCGGACAATCAGGTAGTGAGTGGCGAGGCTGAGCAGTACTGCGATCGCCAACGTTGCGCTTGGTCGAGCAGAAAATCGCAGTCGTCCACGTCCAGTTCTTGGCTGGCTGCGAGGAAGACCACAGTCACGACGATCAATCCGGTCGAGTGGCCGCAGCCCCAGCACATTCCGAGTTGACACTAACGCCAAGAGGACCCTGCGCTCAGTACAGTGAGAGCACTCAAGTGGTTTGTGCCTGTCAAAGCATGCACCACACCTAGAAGCAGTCCCGTGTCGATGATCGTGCCGATAGACACGTGCTCCAGAGGTTTGATCGTGTCGCTCGACGTGTTGTCCAAGTAGAAGGGTTTCCAGGTTAGCTTGTACAGGCAGGGGGTCAGTTTGAATGTGGAGGCAGTGGGTAGCTGCTGTCTAGTCTCAAGTGTGCCCAGCAGTTGTAGGTGTCTACAATGACAGCGTCACCCTAACACAACCACTGAAAACAGATCCAGGCCCGTGATCTCGTGATCTAGGCAAACCAGGATGTATTGCATTGTTATACAGCCGACAGGAGGCAAGCTCGTCGCTACAGTCGGCGTCATTAACTTGCTGCTACAGTTTACTCGGTCTTGGTCTTGACCTCCTTGTTCACATACGGGAAGCTGGAGTAGATGGCCATGCTCGTGGCTACGAGGCCAGCGGCGATAAACACCTCGTTGGGCAGCACCGCGCCGTACACGACGCTCTCGACGAAGGCCGTGAAGGCGATACCGCAGATGAGCGCAAACGACTTGAGCACGCCGCCCACGTGCTTGGTGACGGTGCCGACGAGCAGGCCGCCCAGAGCATTGCTCACCACGGGGATGATCGTGTAGTAGTCGCAGCCCTCGAAGACCTTGTCCATGTTGGCGAGGGCGTTAGCAGCAGGCGACTCAGACACGGGCGTCTTGACGATGGTGGACCAAATGGCCGGCAGCATGAGGAAGAGGCTGCCGTAGACCGACAGCTCCATGGTGACGAGGGCGGCATCACGTTTGTGCTGCTGCATGGAGCGCTGCGTGAGCGCAGAGCCGAGGCCTGATAGCAGTGAGGCCAACAGCACGGGCACGAGACCGAGCTCGACAGAGATGGCGGGAGCGGCTGAGTCATCGGCGCCGCCGTCTTTGGCGAGCGAGAGCAGCACGGCGGCGCTCAGCAGCAGCAGCATGGCCAGACACTGCTGCAGCGAGAAGCGCGTGCCCATGAGGAAGTAGAGGAAAAGCGCGGCGGACAGCAGCTTGGTCTGGTTGATGAGGTTGAACACGATGGACGGCAGGTGCTGGTACGCCACCTGGATGAGCACGTTCTGCACGGCGTAGGTGCAAGCGGGCAGACCCGAGGCCATGAGGCTGTCGTGCAGACTCCACGTCTTGACGACGCGGCCCAGCGCGCCCGAGGACAGCAGCGAGAGCAGTGAGAGCAGCAGTTTGCACCCCTCGCAGGCGATCACGAGCACCGAGCGGTTCTTGACATGGCCAGCGAACTCCTTGTACAGGATGGGCTGCAGACCGAACTGCATGGCCAGCAGCACCATGGCCACGTAGCCGATCCACGTGGACGAGGGCGTGGCCTTGGCGGAGGTTGCAGTGGCGGCCATCGCGTCTTGAGTCTTGCGTGGCGAATCGAGAAGTGGGCTCATGGAGGTACCGCAGTATTTATTGTGGGACAGGGCTCAGCTGGGCAAATGTGAGTGTGTATTACGTCCCAGAAAGACGGAGATGACAGAAACAGTGGAAGCAGCGTATCTCTGCTGCAATTGGCCGAAATAATCAATACGATATTATGATTGGTCGATATTCCACTTTGCTAGTCGCAAACTTGGCGCGGTGGTTGAAGCGGTCGTGCTCTTTGCCTTTCACTATGCCCTCGTCGCATGCAAAAGGCAACTTGCTGAATGTGCAAGCAGGTTGACGACCAAAGTTCAGTTTTAGAGTTATTGAGCCGCGCCGCTCGACTGGGGGGCGAGGCTGTGGACACTACGCGAAAAACGATATGAAGGCTGGTAAATTGGCGACGGCAGCTACACGACGAAGGTTTCTGGCAGTGTGTGGGTACCGAAGCGAAAGCTGTCTTCGGCGAAGCAGATGGACGCATCGACTCGTGGGCTGCCGGTGGGCACTGGCAGGTCGTCGTCCATGAGCTTGATGATCATCTTGTCCGACTTGACGTCGCTCGTAAACAGCATGGTCAGGTCCAGCGGCTCCTCGCAGGTCTCCGCTTCCTCCGCCTTGATGGACTCGACCGCCTCAACAGACGCGCCCTGCAGCAGCTGCACGCACTGTTCCGCCAGAACGCGGTTGCAGTGGCTCGGACTGAGGCTGCGCTGCGCGTCTCGGTGCAGCTGCGCCAGCTTCGCTTGTACGCACAGCTCGGTTGCGATCTCTGACGTGGTTCGGACGGATATCCGCGGCTTGGCGGAAATCATCCGCTGCGTGAGCTCCACGAACAGCTCGCTGGGTAATGTGAATAGCTGCAGCATGGCGTCTACGTCCAGCGTCTCGCCTCGCTCCACCAACGCCGCAAGGCATGTTTCTATCAGAGCTCCACACGCAGAGTGGAAGAGCTCGGGCTGTGCCTGCGCGAGCGTCTGCGCCGCGTTGACTACCTGCAGCAAGCCGCTCAAGCCTTCGCTTAAGTGCTGGTCGAGAAACCGTTTGGCGCTCAGTCGGATATCGTCGCGCATCTCTAAGAACTCAATGGCGCAGTTCATGGCCGCGAGGTTGGCCAGTGAGAAGGAGATCTCCCCCGTGTAGCAGTAAATAGCCAGCGTCTCGAACATTTCGGCGCCTCCGGGGAACGCCGGCAGCTCCAGCACTGGTACAGCTCCCCCGAAGTTGCTCTCGTCGGCCGATATCTGGCGCGCCATCTGGTGCAGCTTGTGACTCTCGAGCAGCATCGGATGTTTGTGCAGGTTGAACTGCGTGCCACACACGAGCACCACTAAGTTGCAGTATTGGCGTCTGGACGCCCACTCCTTGAACTCGCAGAGCGACAGGTCTCCGCCCAGGTTGGCATCCTGCAGGAACGCGCGCAGCTCGGCTTCCAGCATCTCGTCGCTCGACGCCATCTGCGGCTGTGGTTTGCTAGTCGGGGCCACGGGGAGTAGCTGAACGCGCGACTGCGTGAGCGCGAGCGGCACCGTCACGCGCGGCCGCTTGGCGGCTCTCCCAGAAGACGACACGAGGTTGCGGCAGTGGCAGCAAGTGGCGCGGTTACTGTGCAGGCAGCGATCGTCGCGCGTGCAGCCCTCGCGCTTGCAACCGCGGCCGGAGCCCTCTCGGCGGCCCCCGCACAGGCCCGCGGGGTGCCGGCCACAGCGCCCATCGCAGGTGCAGTGCATGCAGGTTCCAGGCGGACTCGTGCACGTGGGCAACGAGCAGGACTTGCGCAGCTTGCGCGCGGCGGAGCTGGGCTGCTTGCGCTTCAAGGCGGGACTCATGGGCTTGAACCTGGCGGCGCGAATTGCGGAATGAGCTCCGGCGTGTGGTGGGTCGCTACGTAATCGACGCTCGGGGTGATGGGCTGCCCCGGCTATCACGCTTTCGCTAGAGTTGCGTCGCCGAAAGATGACTCGCGGTGTCAACCCAAGCGGCGACTTGCTTGGGCGGACTCGTGGTGTGCGAGTCTCGTGCGCGGCCTGCAAGCGGAGACTGCAGACGATTTGCTCCCGGCGGGCAGCGTTTGCTTGATGGATCACCGCCGCCCGCCATCATTCTCCCAGCGTGGATTCTCCGGTTGCGCCGCGTTTGACGGAATGCTCGCAGGAAACACGCCCGCCGGCCATGTGAAACACCGAGACATGTTGCATCGGCCGCGGCCGCAAGTGTCAAATAGGTTCGCCTTGGAGTACATGCAACAAGAGCGGTCGCCGCGAGGATGATGTGTGGTCGGCTGTGGTGACAGCTCGACAGCCGCCAGCGATCCGGAAAACAGCGGGCGCCATCAGCGCCATCAGTGTAATGCTGCATTGGGTGCTTGCCGCCTCCAGCAGCACCTCAGTGTGCAAGGCAGATATAAGGCAAGCTGCAATACAGGCCGCTCGCTCCCCAAGAGTCTCGGTGGCGTTCGTGTGCAACGTGATGAGTGGGGACGCCAGAGAAAGACGCAGTTGCGGTGCGCGGACAGAGCCGGGCCGAATCGACGCGGCGTAATCACCAAAACGCAGATTACCCCGGGGCCAGGTCGCAGAGCTTTTACTCGCCGTGTTGCCTCAATGGAGTCTCCAAGCAGTGCAACCAGCAGCAGCACCGTGGATTCGCAAGGGTGCTGCAGAGTGTCGCTGCACGCTTGAACCTGCATGTGGAGCACCGACAAACAGGAAGTCCAGAAGCGGTCTGCAACGAGCACGCGCCTTCCAGACATTCATTCTCGGAAATAGAATCTGCTCTCAGCATGCCAAGTTTGACGCTTTCATGGCGAGCTTTTCAAGCTGCTGAAGCACAAGTATCCTCTAAGGTGCAGGTCTTTCCCGGCTGACTCACTCACTTGGCGAAAGGCAAGCCCTTGGATCAACTTGATAGTCTCTCATACAATCAAGTCTCCATCGCTTGAGTATCGGCCTCGCCTTGCTTCCCTCGTGAGCAGTAGCCTTGATTCTCTCGTCCTCGGTGGATTTCAACACGCAATATCCGTTCGAGCCCCGAAATTCGGTCTTTCCCGAAATTCGGAAAATATTTCCAAAATTCGGCAAATGACGCATCTACAGAATCGTCCAAACCAATGGACGCCATTCTGTCGCGGCTGAACGACGCCGAGCTGCGACAGCATTGCGAGGCCGCCGTGCTGGACGAGTTGCAGAAGGCCAACAGCCGAGTCCAAGATGTGGTGGTCGCGCTGCAACGGGCGGTGAAAGTGGCGCAGGCGTCGCGTGAGCTGCACAAGACGCTGGTGCTCAACGCGTCGGAGCAGGTGCAAGCGTCTTTCCGCCACCTGGGCGATTCCTGCAACCAAATCGGCCCGTTGCTGCGGATCCTGCACCATACTATGGCATCTGCAACGTCGGGCCCTGTAGCCGCTTCAGTTGCAGCTGCTGTTCCTCATTCGGGGACGAAACCATCGCCAGACGCGGCGTCCTCCACTGCCTCGGAGTACGAACTGCCATCCGACGAAGACGATGATGACGACGAGCCAGAAGTGGTGGAGGTGTCGCCGCCAAAGAGTCGCAAAAAGCGCAAGGCGGCGGCGCTGGACTTGTCGCAGTCCCCGACGCCAGCGGTGAGGAGGAAGATTCCAGAGGAAGACGCACAAACTGTGCGAGATAAATTGGAGCAGACGTTGTGGGAGATTCAAGCCATCCCGACTGGCGGGTATAGTGTCACGGCTCATAAAGAATTCGCGAGTTTAGTGAAGAGAATTTTCACAACGGACAAGTTCGACGACTGGCAGCCACGAGATGACCCGAAGCTCGGTCTGCTCCTGGATGAGATGGATAACCGCATAGCTGCGTTTAAAGAAAGCACGGCGCAGAACTTGAGGATCAAAGCTCTGGGCGAGTGGCTGGAAGAGATGACTGCGTCGTCTTTCGTTCCGACATTGGATTTCGCGTCAATTCCACCGATGCTGGACTCCTCCTCGACAGTCCCAGGATGCGAGAACGCTCACGAACTCCATGCACTCACCAAGTCGGGGGCTCAGGTTTTGAGTAAATTACGGGGTGATACTTCCAACCCGCGGCAAAAGAAGCAGAGGTACTTTCAGCCCCTGCTCGAGGCGACCACAAAGTTTTTTGCAGCAGCCGCCGTGACTAAAACCCCGGTTCTTAAAGATTGTGGGGCTGGTCAGTGTAACAACAACCTGCGAATGCTATCGGGACTAGTCAAAGGTGTTGGAATTACCCGAAAAGAGTGCAAACAGCTCGAGGAATTGCTACATCTGGTTCGACTGGTAATGCGGAAGAACAAAAGCTTCCGTAAAAAAGCCGTGAGGTATGTGTGCTCCTGGGCTGTAACCTTGGATGGATGGAAACCAGCTCAGTACTAACAATAATGTATGTTGTGGATGCACAGCTTAGTTGCTGACCTCCTCAAAGTGTTCCCGTGGTCGGCACGACCAAACTTTTGTTACCCAATAGGCGAAGCGGACGCAGGTCTGCCTGAGCAAACGAAGGAGAAAAAGAGCACGACGAAGGAGAAGAAGAAGAAAAAGCATTGAATCTCGGTGTGAAACGATGCTTCGCAGGTGCACATTTTACATGATCCCGAGAATGGCATGCATCCTGTGCTGCTGCCAGAGTCTCCAGCTAAGGTTAACTGCGAGCGCATGATGATGCACGGGTACAAACTATCCCGTAGTTTATTTTCTAACGTCTTCGACCTCTTAAGGCATCTGCACCAGTTGTGTCTTCACATTGAAAGCCGCTTGCTGCTCTGATGCTTCTTCGCTCGCCAACAGTGTCTGCATCGCAACCGACACCCGTTCACGCTGCACGACCAGCCTCAATGATATGTCCGGGTCGTCCCCTGCTCGCTGAAGCAGCGCTGCAAGAGCTCCAGCTGCAGCCACTCGGACCATCGAGTACTTTCCGTCAGCCACACCAAACGAGCCACAGCAGCTCTCAATGACGCGCTCTACGACGCCGCTGCTGCTGTTTCCGGTGAGTGAATGGACTGGGGCACGACCCACGACAGCTGCCAGAGTCTGGAAAATGGCTTTGCGGATACTCCAGGCAGCCAAGTGCGGCGAATCCACACTCGCGCACAGCCACAACATAGTTTCCACTGCCGCATCATTGGCACCGCTTGCTGTTTCTTCGCCTGGTGCCAAGGGAGGCCATATTAGTGCTAGCGCCTCGAAAATACACTTGATGAGCAGTGGAGGCAACGTCGCTTTCGAAGCCTCGGGTGACTCGGTTTCGTTCTGGATCATCCACTTAGCAAACGAACTTCGCAGAGAACAAACATTGGAAGCACGCAACTCGTTTTGCTCGGCTGGCAGGAGAGCTGAAAACTTCCCCAGATTTACGATCGCGCTTTCGAGGTACGCTAAATCCTGGTTCTTCCAAGCTCGCCCACATTCGTCAACAAGAAGCAACGACAATTTGTGCATCCACTCGTCATCGGTATTAGTACCCGTCGACTCCACTTTCACAGTTGCCAGCGCCACGATAGACTCCAAAATGACACCTTTGCCCTTCCATAGGCGACCTGGTACAGCATTCAGTAGTTCCTGCCAGATACGTGCTATCTGCTCCGGTGACAATTTTGAACGGTATGTGGCACTCGCGAAGATGGCTTGCAAAGCACGCGCTGCCTGGTGGCGCGTATCCCATGCAGGATGTGCCAACAGTAGCGCGATAGCGTGGAGTACAGCATCCAACGAGCTTGAGGCGTACAGCACCGTTGGGGGTAACTCGTCCAATACAGCCGTCCACGAACTGTTGAGGGCAGCAGTGGCAGCGAACTGGCCGATAAATGCTGCAGGGAAAACGTGCGTGCAGTACCAGGTGTTCCGCAGATCATCGCTCACCACTGTGCCCGCATCTGCAATCGGTGGCACCTTCTTGACTAACTCCTTCGTTGCCAGTGCGCTGATCAGCAAGAAGCGACTTGTATAAATTTGAAGTGTTTTCGGTCGGGAGCCATCTTCCTCTTGACTGCTGGGTTCTTCATCACTGTTGCTCTGGGGAGAAGAAGAAAGGCTAGCAGTCTTGCTCGCGGCTTTGCTGAAGGCATTAAAAGCGAAGATGCCAGACCGGACATACTCACGAACCGTAGGTGCATCCACCAGAGGACACAAGTAGGCAGCAGCCCGGCAGTAGCTCTGAATGACTAGCCCATCCGCCAAACCTGACGTCGCTCCTACAACTGAACCAGATCCCTCCGCCGAAGTACTTCCGTTCACACCACCGTATCGGCTCTCTTCGTCGCCGTATTGGTCATTTTCCGCCGAGGTCTTCGCACCGACGTAAGGAATGAGTACACGGCGCAGTAACAATTCCGCGCCGTTGCACTTACGGAGCTCGAAGGGCAGCTCACCTGCAAGAGTTACCACGAAATTGGCAGTACCAACTCGTGTGTTGAGACCCACACCAAACTTCAACAGATTGGCTACACCGCGAACGAGCTCAGTGACTACTGTTACGCAACCTGCCGAGCCGGCGAGCTCTTTAAGCCGGGCTGTTGCCAACTCCAGAAGCTGACCCACAGGTCCTGTCTGGCTTATTGATACGCGTAAGCGCTCAAGTTGATCCTTCTTTTCCACGTGAAATTGCGCGTACTGTAACTCTGGCATTTCCAGTGAAGACAAATACTCCAGCAGCTTGAGTACCAGCGGTGCCAACCGGTCCTGCATGTCATCCGCCTTCAATGTTTTGACAAGGCGCAGCAAAACGTCAATGCTCAGTGCACGGCAGATAGTGTTTTTGCTAACGATTCCATCCTCAATCAAAAACTCCAGCAATTGAGAACGGCACACCGCGTCGTTTGCAGCTACACGCAAGCTCAGCTCGCCTAGATAGCGGTAAAGCTTCACTCCTGACAATGCAACTGCCTCCATGACGTCGTCAACTGCACGTGATGCCGTCTTCCAGAGTCGTAAGAAATCTTCCCGAACGTCATCAGCCTCGGCGCCATTGAGGAGGTCAAGAATCGCAAGGCATGCAGCTTCACGATACTTAAAATTTCTAGCGTTTTCAAGCCGAGCCAGAGCAAATTCGAACAGGAGAGTCCAATTTTGTCGTAACAAAGATTTTTCTCCTTTCGCTGTCGCGGCAGCGGCGGAGTTCCCTTTGGCAAACTCCCACAAGTTGCCCATAACTGCTGCTACCTTGCTGTTAGAATGGAACTTGAGTAGAAACAGCCACGGTACCAGCTTCGTTTTGTTGGAGTAGTCTTCAGCCATCCATTGGCTACCGGCTTTGTCGACGATCGAAGCGCGGAACTGTTTATCCATTGCAACGAAAGAAAACACGCGTGATCGAGCCTGGGGCGATATTGTGACTGACGCACACGACGACGCTAACGAGCCCCAAATCGTGTCAGCAGTGCTCAGGTATAGCAGCGCGTACATGAGCTCTGGATCGCCAACGTCTGCCGCAACGTTACTGACCTCACGATAGGCAGCATTCTCAACGGTAGTGCTTGGTGAGGACGACGAAGATGCAGTTGCAGTAGTCGCTGTTTCGCTTGATCCGTCGTTATTTGGGTCACTTCCGTTGTCATCGGCGGAATCAGGTGTAGACGCGAAAGCACGAAAGCATCGCAGCCGACGGAATAAGCTGTCGCTAAACTGGACGCCCATTTCGTCAGTCGGTGCACGCAGTCGCAGATAAGCGAGTCCTTTGACCGCACTCTCCTTTGCCACTTCATCCGCATCATTCAGCATGGTCACGAAAAACTCGTGCACCTCCAACAGCGATTTTGAATAGACAGGAGATCCCAGCACACTTGCCCACGACTTAAAAGGCGACGATACGCCTGCGGAAGATGATGCTAAGCCTGCCGCACACATGCACAGGAGCCATATTGTGGCGTTACGACGCACTTTAGGCTGTCGAGATCCAGCATAATCCGCCAACACGCGCTCGAAAATGGCAGCTCCGCGATTCTCATTGAAATCACAATATTTGATCTCGCGTTCAATCGCGAACTCTTCATCGGAGTCGTGGTTTCCAAGTGCGACAAGCACTTCACCAATGTCAAACTGCAGTTCGGTATCAGTTGCATCTCCGAGCTCAAGGAGAGTGTTCAAAGCCTCTTCAAGGCTTTTTGATACCTCAGAAGATAAGCCACTACCAGGTAGACCAGATACTGCCCTGCCTAGATTCTCGATCGCCACTCGTTTAAGCGTTGCCAACTTGGGACTCAGTTGATCGTCGAAGTGGTCGGCCTTCAGCTTCCACTCAACGACGTGTCGCAAACCTCCAAGTGCCTTCACCTTTAGACGACTCCACTCACTTGCACTCGTAGTCGCAGAGCTTCGCATAAAGTTTTTTAGCGTGCCAGTCAGACCAATACCATCCATCACACTACGTAGCAGCGCAACCTGCTCGTTTTGAGCAACTTCACTTCTGGGATACGCTGCAAAGTTTGAGCCGTGCTTCACCTTGACCTCGAAAAATGCAGTCATCTTCTGAAAACACAGCAAAACCTGTTGCATCTCCTCGTTCGAGATGGAATTCCCATTGACTGCATTGTCATCAAGGTAGCTTAAAGCACTACCAAGAATGTATTGCGCACCCAATGCTTCCTTTTCTGATACGTTGATCATATCAAGTTTGTTCAGCCCAACCTCGACGAAGTTTGACACAACTTCGCTGGCAGAGAGCACTCCGGAGTTGCATGTGTACAGCACAATCGTTGCAATGTCGGACAGAAAGGTGCGGCTTTGGCTAACAGCCACTGCACTGTAAAGCTTCTTCACATTAGGAGCCAGCATAGTGCTCACACTTTCCACGTCAAATGCACACACTTCCACGAGTGCACTTGCTGCCGCCTCGTAGACCGACATTGTCTTTGCCGTAGGAGATTCTTTCCCCCCCATTGGATCCAACAGTGTCTGCAGTATATACTCCACGACACATCTTCGATCATTGACATTACCTTGGTTATTGTTCTCTCGAGAAGCCTTCATAACTTCGGCACAGAAACGAACACAGCTTTCGGCTGCCCCGATATCATGCATGCTTTTCTTCAGGTCCTTGCGTGAGAAATTGGATTGCAGGCTGTTTGCCAGCGCACCCGTGGATGGCAAAGGTTTTGCAAACAATGCTTTATCCGACAAGCGCCGGGTGTCTTCGTCAGAAACTCCCCCCAGGCGGAGCAGAGCAAAACGCATGGTGATATCGTCATTTCCATTAGGCACGGACGTCGTCAATAATTCAGCACACCAAGCAGCAATTGCAGCTTGTACGCGCATATACTTTTTACTGGGATCGAAAAGCTTCGAGCCATTGAGCAATGCGACAAGCTCTTGGTGTATTTTCGAACGAACTTCAGCAGTAGCCGCGGTAGCGTACGCGGTTGCAAATGACGTAAACGCCTTGAGAGCGTTAGCCCCAGCACCAGTTCGTTGCTCTTCTTCCGCAAGACAACGCACAAGCAGTACCTGGAAAGCCTGCTCTGATGCTGCAACCAGTGCGGGTGCGCGGGCTGCAAGCAACGACAGTGACTCGTACACACCCTGGCGGAACTCGCGAACAAACTCTGCGCTGGATGCTTCGCTTTCGGCGTGCGGGTTCATCAGTAAGCGCAGCAGTGTTGGGAATAGTACAGGTCCGAGCAGACCATCAAGCAACACTAGCTGGCAATGGTGAAATGTCCACTCACATAGCCGCACGCTTGCCAACTTAATCTTGTTCGCAACATTCGGTGGTCGTGAAGCCTCAGTGCCAAACATCAACTGGCATAATAGTTGGAGCATCATTGGAAGCACATTCGTTGCTGCTTTTGAAGCCGAAAGGAGTGTTAGTGCCTGGAGTATACTTGCATCAGCTAAACGTGACCGATTAGCCAGCAAAATCACGTCGACACCCTCAAAAGCTCCAGAGCTTTGCGCGACTTGACTGCCAAGGATCAATGTCATCACTCGGCGCATCACGTCGGGGTCCTCCAACTCTTCTTCCTCATACTTGATCACACGCGACAACTGCTCGTCACAAAATGCTTTCACAGCGTGGTGAACAGACGCACTGCCCGCGAGGTAGACTGGGATCTTGCACTTCGTCGGAATCTCCATTTCCTTTACAAGCTTCAAGGCATCCAACTGGCGTTCGTAAAGCGCTTCACGCTTCAACTCGGATACCTTCACTCTTTGCAGTCGCTCCACTCGTGTTTTCATCAGACCGTACATCGTCGCGTCAGAAGTTGTCGACGACGGGAGTTCATACAGCACCAGGTCCAGTAAAAAATCCAGCACCGCTTCCACATTGGCGTCATCCTGGTAGTCCTTCTCCGGGTTATCTCCACTCAGCAAGGCCGACCCCTCAGTGTCTTGTTCTCCCTCCGCTGCATCCTTTTTGCTCGGAAAAACAGCAGCAACACTGACAGGCAGCGCACACACCAGCAGCCTAAAGAAAGTATCCTGCTGCGGAGCCGAGAAGCTCGAGAGTTTCTTGGCGACTGCAGCCAGCACAGTCGTCTGCTGCTCCGTTGACGCCGCACCAAAGCCCAGCTCTGCACGCAGGAAAAAGCAAGAATAAATAAGCGAATAAACCTGTCGAAAGCAACAACAAACACGTGTTTCTCACCCACGAAGAGCAGCGCGAGGTTGTACGAGAAGACGGAGAGCTCCGGCGTCTGCAGCACTTGGCACAGCGCGTCCAGGGGAAGTGCAGGGCACGTCAGTGCCTGTAGGCGCGTCTTGATATGCGAAACCACTTGTAAAATCTGACATAAAAATGTTAAAAAACGTTTTACTCATACAAACAAATAAGAAAAGATCTGCACCTTGTCCTTCAGCTGAATCTCCAGTGGAGTGACCAGCGAGCGCGGGAAGAGCCGAAGCAGCTGCGGCAGTAGCGACTGCAGCACCTGTAACATGCGCTCGTCATCCACGCTCGCCAGGCGGAACAGCACGCGATCCAGCGCCTCCACGTCCTTCTGCAGGTCCGCCATTTTCAGTGAGGAATCGAGAATGTGAAAGAGGGACTTTCTCGCCAGACAGGGAATGATGGTCGATTACATTCCCCTGGCTTTAACGACTTATAAGACGGTATTAACAGTGTACTGTATCGTAATCACGGACAGTGATCGGATGGGCGGCGAGGAGCAGGTGCTGGAGGCGACGGAGGAGGCCTGCAGGGTGTACGTGGGGAACCTGCTGCCCAAGGCCAAGGAGCGGCATCTCACGAGCAAGTTCGCACGCTTCGGGACGATCCATAGCGTCTGGATCGCGCGCAAAGTACGGTCGACAGTGTGGATCCTGATTGAGGGGCGGTTCTGACGCTTTCGTGCAGCCTCCAGGCTTCGCGTTCGTGCGATTCGCGGCTCGTGACGCGGCGCAGCGAGCCGTAGAGGCCTGTGGAGAAGATGGGGTCATGGAAATCCTGGGCAAGGCCGTACGCGTGCAAATGGCGGAGGACAAGGACAGCAAGCATCAAGAACAGGCAGGGGACAGACATGCAGTGAAGGATGAAGATGCAGATGCAGTGCGGACTGTTAGTTCATGTATGGAGAGGAAGGATTGCAGCTCTAGACGGCGTGGAAGGTCGGAGGAGTCGAGAGGACGACGTCGAGATACTAGAAGCAGGAGCGGGGAAAGACGTCGGTTGGGTGAGAGAGAGCACCGACCGTCGGTCCGACGTGACAGGAGATCGAGAAGCAGAAGTAGAGGGGAGTACCGTCACAGCAGGCGCCGGTCGAGGTCAAGGTCGAGATCGGAGATGAGAGCCACAAGTAGTAACAGATCCAGGTCAAAACGACGACATGTGGGCCGCAGTGACAGTCGAAGTCGCAGTCGGGGCAGCAGTCGAGACCGTGAAAGTGCGAGGAGGAGAAGGAGGAGGAGTTCGCGCAGTTCAAGTCGAGGTCGGCGATAATACGCTCTTCTGCAAGTTCAACGTTGTATTATGCATCGAGTGCTTGATGGAAATGGTTCACTCGTATTCAAGGCATGCGGGAATGCTCTGGTGTCGTGCGCAATTTGCATGGCGATTGAAAGCTATCAGAGCCCGCATGATCTGTACATGGACTGTGTTGGGAAACTTAACCTAGCAACAGAAGCTGATGCGACTCATGGTATCACGTTCTACCGGCGGGCAGTTGCGAAATTAAGGACACGAGTACTTCGTCATGTTCGTTAACATGTAAATCTTGACCTTCCTCCTCTTCGAAACAGCCTCAGATCTCCGCCGACGATACGACCACAACCCGGAGTGCGGTCAACTCTGCACGCTTGCGTGTAAACAAATGCACGCCCTTCACGACAGCGTGAGTCCGCTGACAAGCCAGCCTCACCCAGCTCTGGAACGGTCTGCTGCAGAATCCAGTGATCCCCACGACGCATATTCTGAGGATGTACGGTGCCGTGCACTTCCAAATCGGCAGCTCCCAGATGTACGTGTATGTGTTCGAGGATATACTCGAGGACGCGGTAAACGGGATTTCTTAGGCCTTAATCGCTGTTCTGGCAAATGTTCGTATAGTTTTGCCGCAGGCTTGCAAGTTCTCTACGCACAAAACATTATTCACGGGCCCCTGAAGTGAAGCAATGTGCTCGTGTAAGGGCAGCACGGTAAAACCGAGTGAATTTGGATTTACCGTTGCTTCATCCGTAGCCTCTCCATCGAGTTGGGTACGCACAAAAGCAAGATGATACAATCTGCTAGGCGGAAACCAAAGGAAATACTTGTGGCGACGGCAAACACGGAGTTTCACTTGGTTGCTCTCGAAATGCGCATGGCCGAAGCAAGTACTCAGGTTTGGGATGTTGAAAGCGACGACGAGCTGCTGCAAAATATTCTGATGATGATGAAGGACAGGGACTCACGCACCAAATTGGTCTAATGAAACATGGGAGTTGATCACTCAACTGTGCGACTCGGATTCTAGCTCATGTCTGACGCAACGAGCTGGCGAGGAATGGAGCAGGACCCGGACACAGTGTACATTTTCAATCGTGAGTCCTTCATGATCTTTGTTATGTTGGTTTTCCGTTCGGGAGTCTCAGCATTTTCAATGCCTTCACGCAGCGGGTAGGAAGCGCACGGGCTGCGCACACAGATACGTTTGTGGTCGAACAACAGGGCTGATAAAGCGTTGCTTGCACAAAGCTTGAAGAATCGAAATCGCTTGTTTTCCACAAGTCCTGGCTTCAGTTTGAAAGGCTGTCAAAAAGGGGCCATTTGATACTACCTTTGGACTAGAAAAGTTGCGCTACTGATCGATCGAGTGGAATCAACGAGCTTGGGCCGTCGAGTATGGAGATCGATGTGCAATTCAGCAACTCGCTGCCAGTCTCCCAGTTGTGTACCAATTTGCTTTCGGCATCCATTGGTCGTTCATCTCCGACGCCATTGCATTCCTCTTGCGTATTCACGCGGACACGGGCTTCATTCAAGTCGCCACTGCTCTTTGAACGGATTTCCTTCTCTGAACTCGTCGGTGAAACTTCTCTCTTCGCTTCACTCTCTGGGAATGGATCTTGAAATTCGCTAGCGTCTCCACTTTCGGAGTGATTAGCTTTAACTTGGCTGGATTTCATAATTTCTTCTTCGGCCAAGCCCTCACGCGAGGATTCGAGCGGCATCGCACTTTTCTCAGTACGAGTGCTGTCTCGACGCTCACCAGGACCAAGTTTCGCCTCCGCTCTCTTCAAAGGTGAGATTGGCTGGGTTGCACTCTCAGGAATCAAACCTTTGACAATATTGACGCCGGCAGAGCGTAGCGAAAACGGAGGTCGTTTGGATGGAAGAGGAATTTTAGTTTCACCTCGCGCCGGCCGCGGACGTGGAGCAGTCTTCAATGCTGCGACTGACTTCACTTCAAAACCTTTAGCTTGGGCTTTCTTCATGCTTGAAGCCTCAGGCATATTACTTGCTTGTAGTTTCCCATCCAGCTCTACGCTGCCGGGCAACGCTGAATTCCGTCGTCGAGATCCATCTACAGGCCCCTTTCTGTCAGCGTCTGTTGCAAGCGTCGAATGCAGACTAGCAAGGACAGCGTGTTGCTCCAACAGCTGCCGCTTTACATCTTCGTTCTGCTTCTTGAGCTCTTCGCAAAAAATCGCAATCTTCGAAATGGCCTCAGGGTCGACTGCTACTTCATTTTTCAGCACCGGGGCTTGACGGGGATCGACTTCATGCTGGTTCGACACCGCCGTCAACTTCACATCATCCAGTCTATCGTGCAGCTCAATACCCGCCACAGATTCCTCACGAGTGTTGCTGTGTGCCCCATGCTCTTCTCCCCAACGATACCCCCGACCACCAGCATCCTCTTCTTCACTCCTAGACCCACGCCGTCGTCGAGACCGCTCCATCTCCAGTTGTTCTTGAGCTAGTCGCTGCATCATAAACAGCAAGACACAGCGGCAGCAATTACCAGTGGACTCTATCCGCCGTTTTTGACCCACGCACCTTCTTCTCCTCGATCTGATCCTGTAGCCCTTTGAGATACTCGTCCTTCGACTGCAGTTGCTGGAACCTTCGTCTCCCTCTCACCATTTGACTGTCGTCATCTCCTTCGTTGCATGTGGCAGCTCGTTCAAACTCTGGAACGCTCCGAATCGGCTGCGCATCGCCTTCTTCCTGCTGCGGCGCGCTCTGCGACCGCCTCTGCGGCGCTCCAAGCGGCGCATCTCCTTCTCCACTCTCACTCCGCCGCTGCTGCTGCTCTTTTTCGCGGATTTGCTGGTCCAGCGCGTCCCTCCACTGCGCTGGTGAGAGCTGCTGCACGCCCCGGCGCCCCATGACAGCAACCTGTTCAAAACACCCTTTCAAGATCAGTCTGATGTGTCATACACTAGCTTATGTTAGCCACACAACTGTCCTGCCATTGGCCAAAAGTAATCGGTGGCGCCGCCCGACTAATGTGCGCCTCACATACCAAGCCGAGATGCCGCTGTACAAGCAGGTGCTGCTGACGAACCTCAAGTCTCCGCCCAAGGATGTGGCGCGCGTGTTCCAGGACTGCGCGGCGCTCATCACGTCCCAGGGCGGCGTGATCCGCGCCACGGAGAACCGCGGTGAGAAGCGGTTGGGCTACGGCATCGAGGACCGTCGGTGGGGCGCGCTGCAGCGCCACTACGAGGGGAAACTCGTGGTGCAGCAGTTCAACACGTCGCCCGCCGTGTTGCAGGAGCTAGAGGCCAAGCTCAAGAACAGTTTCCCCATCATCCGCTTCCAGACGTTCAAGGTGCGCGACCCCGTGGACAAGCTTATGAATACGCGCGTGACGCTTGAGCAAGCGCAGCTGTTGCTCAACCCCGCGGCCAAGGCCAAGGTCGAGCAGGCCGCCAAGGAGGCCAAACACGCGCGCCGCCCGCGCGACAGCAGCCTGCCCGATGTCAAGCCCGAGGACTTTTTCGACCTGGATGACGAAAGGGAGGCCGCCCAGTTTAAGCAGTACGTGCCCGAGTGGAAGCGTGACGCGCTCTTCGAGCCGGACGTGCCTGCGCACCTCAAGGACAAGCAGGAATAGGCTGCACACGTTGCAGCTGCAACGTGGGCGCTTTTGTGTGGGTAGAAATAGAGAGAAACCTCAACGACAGACCAAGAGAATTGCGCCTTTTATTACTGAGACTTAGTTCAATGCAGCAGCCCGTCCGTTGTAGTGTGTCTTGTGTCTTGCAACCTGTTCCCAGCAGCCATGTTTGTCCTGTTGCTTCTCGGTCGCCTACTTGGTCTTCTGCAGCTCCTTCCGCAGCTGGTTGCAGAACTCGTCGTCGGCCTCGTCGACGTCCCAGTCGTCCTGCCACTGCTGCTTGATGTGCGCCTCCTTCTCCTCCGCCTGCGCGCTCCAGTCCGCGTCCTCGAACTCCTCAAACTCGTCGTCCTCCTCCGTTACTACCACGAGCACCGGCGCCTTCTCCGCCTGCGTCGCCTTGCCCGTCTTCTTGTCCGCCGGCTTGCTCATCGTCGTCTGTATTTTTTGTATGAAGATCTCTCACCGAGGGCGAGTCGTACTTAAATGAGAATATCGAAGTGGTGCACAGATGGCGCAACATTCGTCAGGTGGTCCACGTATAGCGCAACATCCGCCGCCTTGAGCTTCAAACTGCTTGCGTATCATCATTCGCTCACTCGTGTCCACGGTCGCATGTGGCTCTCGTCCTTCGCTTCCTCCGCTGCCGACGACGGCTCTAGCAGGCAGCTGCACACTGTTCACGGGCATGTGTGGAGTGCGCGTGGTGGTTCTTCTCTGGGCTCTGCGGACGACGCGCTCACGCTCGTGGTCACATCCGACCTGTCGCTGCTTCGACGTCTGCGAGTGGTGCACGACTCGTTCGTGACGCTCCAGTTCCAGGAGCGCAGCCACGTCGCCAGACTGTGTTTGTTGCCGCAGGCCATAGTGAACTCAAGCGATCAAGAGCAAGTTGCCGCTGCCGACGCTAATGCGAAATTGGACGAAGTGGGGATGGGGGACGTGACGCTCTCGCCGCTTTTGGCTTTCAACCTCGGGATCCAGTTGCACTCGGTCACTGGCAGCCATGTTGCTGTATCGGTGCGTTGACAAGTACGACGTGTGATTTCCATGGATACTTACTGGAGTAAGTTTTGTTGTTATAGTTGTCTATTCGTGCTGCGTTGCCTCAAGAGCTGGGACTTGCAGTACAGCCTTCCATGCCGTTCCGTCGCAAACGCCAAGAGCAGCCTGCGTCCGCTTCGTACGCAATGATTGCACCCCTTTTGGTGTCGAGCCTTTCGTGTCGCCAACACGCTCTGATGCAGCAACGAGATGGGCTGCTGGACGCCATTCGAGCCTATTTTGCAACACCAAAAGTGCTGCAAGCCGGAGATGTTTTCGCCGTGGAGCTGCGCGAGACAACGCAGTCTCACGTCCCCAAGGAGAACGAACGGTACAAGGCCAACTACGTGCCGTACAAGTGCGTGGAGGTGCCTGCTGCCTGTATGCTGCCAGAAGACGGGGTTCCTACGGAGGCTGTGACGGAGTTCATGCCCCCCACGTTGGACCTCGACACTTCGCTCCTGTTTTTCCGAGTTGAGAAGATTGACGGAGACAACAAAAATGCATTGGCCTTGACTGTGTCGGATGCGACGGAGCTCATGCAAGGCTCGTCGACGTCCGCTCCGTCCCCGGATGAAGCTACGATCAAGCACTTCATGGCGCAGAGTAGATATCGTGGAGCTGCTGCACCGTTTGACTCGCCGCTGTCATCGACCACCCAGCAGAAACTGTACGAAGTGCTGTACCCGGCTCAGATGTGTGAAATCCCGGTATCCGTGCTGCTCAGCGGTGCTCGAGGTGTCGGCAAGAAAACGCTCGTCCACCAAGTGGCGAAGCAGTTGGGTGTGGTCACTGTGGAGGTGCCGTTCACAGAACTGACAGGGCAGTCGGAGCTTCACTTGCTGGAGAACGTGCGGAATCAAGTTTCCAAGGCCCAAGCACTATCACCATGCCTTCTTTATATCAGCCACCTCTTCCCAGTCGAAAAAGATAACGAGGAGGCGGAGTTGCGGATCGGTGCCGTCCTCTCCGAGTGCATTCGCTCACTCAGTCAAAACCAGCACAGCATCCCGTTGATCGCGTGTGTAGAAGACGTGAATGAAGTGCCCAAGTTTATCCGCCAGTGCTTTCTGTATGAAATGCATCTCGAAGCACCCGACCAGCCCAAACGACTCGAGTTCTTGCAGCACATGGCAGCGTCGATTGAATTGAGTGAGGATGTGGACTTGAAGGAAGTTGCCCAACTGACTGCGGGTCGGACGTATGGAGAGCTTTCGGCGATGCTGGCAGATGCTGGAAGCCTTGCGATTGAACGAATTCTCGGTGACGAGACTGACACCAGTGAGCAATCCTTAGAAGACTTGGTGTTTGCAGACTCTGATGACCTCCCTCATCAATGCTCTGTGTCGGCAAAGGACATGGAGGAAGCTGCCCAGAGTCAGCAAGCACAGGCATCGTCAGCGAATATTGGCAACGCCTCCATTCCGAATGTGAAGTGGACAGACGTGGGTGGCCTGGAAGATGTGAAGGACGAAATCCTAGACGTTGTACAGTTACCGATCAAGCACCCGGAGCTTTTCGCTAGTGGTGTACGTCAGCGATCCGGCATTTTGTTGTATGGGCCTCCTGGAACGGGAAAGACGCTGCTAGCTAAGGCTATTGCAACCGAGTGCAACCTCAACTTCCTGAGTGTAAAGGGACCGGAACTGCTGAACATGTACATCGGAGAGAGTGAGAAGAATGTACGGCAGGTTTTTGCAAAGGCTCGCAGCTGCCGGCCTTGCATTCTCTTCTTCGATGAACTCGATTCACTTGCACCGATGCGCGGGCGTGGTTCGGACTCTGGAGGTGTCATGGATCGCGTGGTCTCGCAGCTACTGACTGAGATCGATGGACTTAGTGGCGGCGGCAACGACCAAGTTTTTGTGATTGGAGCCACAAACCGCCCGGATCTCCTGGAAACGGGACTGCTGCGTCCGGGCCGCTTTGACCGATTGCTGTACCTGGGCATTTGCAACGAGAAATCGGCACAGCTGAAGGTTCTCAAGGCGCAGACTAGAAAGTTCGCGCTGGCAGAGGACGCTGACCTGGAAGCTGTCGTGGAGCACTGCCCGACCAACTTTACGGGTGCTGACTTCTACGCGCTTAGCTCTAGCGCACTAGCCGCTGCACTCAAGGATCGAGTCGAGGCTCTCGACCAGCAACTTGGTATGAATTTCGTACTTGTAAATTTGGGGCGGCAAGTGGTTTGACTGACCTGTTCTGAAATGTGTGCGGTGTTTCAGAGGAAATCAACGCGGAGGACTGCTACTCGTCGAGCCCCATGACAATCCGCCTCCTTCTTAATCGATTGTCACCTGAGGAGCTACGAGTGCCCGTCAGCCAAGAACACTTCATGAGTGCGCTTTCGCAGGTTGTACCATCTGTATCACCCGCAGAGATCCAGCATTACGAGAACCTGAAGAAGCAGTACAGCTCGAGGCAAACGTGATTGCACGAAAGAGAGCACGAATCCTGCGTACCACAACCTCCCTGCAGCTGTCGAGGCAAGGCATTTTGGAGGAATATGTGTACGTGAGCAGCGGCCTCTGCCGAGACGCTAAGCTGTACCTCAATATCGATCGGATGTTGATGATTATTTTGCCACTGCTCCAGGTGTTGCTGTCTTTTCAGCCATCGAATGACGTGTGGCTGGTTCGAACAGCGTGAGTCGGTCATATGATTAACGCATGTGTCTTCCAGGGGGAGCGACCAGCTTTAGCATGTAAAGGGAGAGGCAGTCGCGTATGCGTTTTCGTGCGAGGGTGGGTTCATTCACAACTATATTTGCTCTGCACTGCACAGCAAATACCGAGCGTCCAGTCGTCTTCCCAGCTCCACGTCCGCCATGGTTCGCTTCATCAGCCTCGTCACTACCTGCGTTCTCGCTATTTACTCGGCTGCAGCTACCGCCTCGAACGACCAGACTTGGCGAACGCAGTTCTACAGCAAGATCAACGTGATGCCGAAGGTATCAGGGGACTGCTCCGTGTGCTTCTACGAGCAGAAGAACTTCGCTGGCTCCAATTTCTGCGTTGGTAAGCGCGACAAGAGCTGCACCAAGGCCAATCCCATCAGCGCGCCGGGTACGATCGGAAGCATCAAGTTCGGGAAGGGCTGCGATCTCGTCGTGAATGTGCGAGTGTTCGACGCGCCCTACGACCAACACGTCGAGGTGATCTCGTCGGATGTAGCGAACACGGGCTACAATCTCTCTTCCGATCACTCTGTTCAAGAACTCTACGTGGAGGAGGCTGGCCGTGCGTGTCTCCTGGGCGCCACTCTTCCTATCAACAACTACGGTCTCTGCTACACGGAGGACGTTCCTGCTGTTGACGACAAGTATCGGAACGCGATCACTGAGCTGATGCTCTTCAAGTCGGCTGCGAAGGACTTCGACGTGATCGCCTACGAGAACGACAACTACAACAGCCTTGAGCAGACCCCAGTGCAGATAGCCGTCTCTAAGGGGGACACTCGGGGTATGTCCCATCGCTTCACTGGATACAGCAAGAACTTGGAAACTGGGCAGAAAGACAGCTCGACGGGGATGAAGAAGAGCATGCAGTACAAGGTGCGCTCCATCCAGTTTGTTTCCCCGGAAGATGGCTCCGCTCCTGGATCTGTTGCTCCTGCGCCGTACTCGACCTAGATCTGTTAACGAGTCAACGTATACTTGTCGTGTTTGCATTGGAAGTGTAAGGATCTTGATGAATCCCGTAGTAGTACACCACATGCCAGAGCTGCATGCTTCGTGATTTGACTTCTTCGGCCACAAGACAGGTTCATTATTTGGTGCCTCGTTGATTAAATAGTCGACCCTGTCCATCAAGTCCATCAAGTCTACTCGATGCCATACTTGCGCTGTACATTGTCTTTCGGATGCTCCGTGACGACCTCCGAGCGCTGTTTACTCCAGACCAGTCGCGGTGGGACCCTGGCGCTGTCGAAAAGATGTGCGTTGGGCACACGGCTCGCCAGGCGACGGAAATTGCGTGTGATCAACGACGAAGCTTCGTCAATGACCGATCGGGGAACGTCGCGGCCGTACCCGCTGCTGCGCTTGTCAACTCGCTTATAAGCCTCCACTACCGGGATATCTAAGCAGACAACGTGAACGTCAAAGCCTGCTGCCTTCACCTGATCAATGGTGCGGGCGTAACTGGTGAAGCTCTTGCCGCTGCCGTGTAGAATAATATTCTTGCGCGACATGATGGCGCTGTGAAGGTTTTTCTTGAGGATGAAGCGGGCCTCGTCGCGGCAAAGCTGGTATCGCGTCTGCGGACCAGGCAAGAGCTTGGCTCGCAGCTTGGAGGTGACTTTACCGGCTTCAGGGTCGGTGACGCTGCGACTTTCCGGCTCGTTGCCCAGCCCCACGTTGAGCATGGCATGGTAAAACTCCGGCAGTAGCGCGATGACATCGTCAACGTCGAAGTTGACGAAATCTTGCAGCGTCAGCTGCCCCATGAGATCGAGATGGCTCAGCATGGTAGACTTGCCCGACCCAGGGATGCCCAATAGAAGCACAAACTTGGGCACGGTCAAGTCCTGCGGCGCGGACGAGTACAGCTGCTGTGCGATGCGGGCATGCAATCGCAACCGCTTGGATGAAAAGTAGCCTTGGTCGTTCGTGTGCAGCTGGAATGTGGAGGTAGGCGGCAGCGGCGTCATGACGTCGGCATCTAGTGGGTCCACCTCCGAGCTCATCGCGCTTGGGTTCGCGTTCTTGTTCATTTGCCGCAGCACAGATGCGGTGCCTTCACTCACGTGGTCACTACCCCCTTGAATCTCACTCGTTACTTTGGCAGGATCCGCAGTGGTCGACTCGTTATCTGTAGGTACAACCAGCAAATTCTCGACTTCCGACGCGACCTTGCGGCGGAACGAGTCTATGCTCTCCGGGTCCAGGGTCGAGTGCGACGTGTCCAAGAACACGGGGCCGCACGTCTGCGTCTCGACGATCTGGAAGCCTGCCTCAGTGAGAGCGCCCAAGAACTGGATGATCTTGTCCGGCTCATCGGCGAGCGTCAAGAACTGCGTCGCGGAGGCTGCGCTGCTGTGTGAGTGCGGGACCTCGTCCCCGTCGAAGTGTTCGTCATCCATGGCCACGAGCGGATCGTCGCTGGCTGCGTCCTGTTCATCATGCGGGACGACCAGATCGGCGTCGAATTCATGCAGCACCCGCAGCAGCTGCGGTTGGCGGCGCGAGTCTCGTCGGATCTGCAGCAGCAGCTGCGAGCGCAGCAGGAGCTGTTCGTTGGCCACGCAAAAGTTGACGGTCGTGAGGTGGAAGAAGGTGACGGCCACAAGCGCGCGCAGTCGTTTCTTGAGCGCCG
Source organism: Phytophthora ramorum (assembly GCF_020800215.1). NCBI lineage: Eukaryota > Oomycota > Peronosporomycetes > Peronosporales > Peronosporaceae > Phytophthora > Phytophthora ramorum. The sequence continues at coordinate 4,417,202 of NW_027150648.1, read as the reverse complement.
GCAGCTCGCGGTCGCGCAGGAAGCACGAGATGGTGACGCGTGAGAGCTCGGGCACGACGGTGGAGCGCACGCAGAGGCCTGTGATGTTCTGGTCCGCGTAGCCGAACACGTCCGCGATCTGCGCCAGCGTACCTGTGCAGTATATTGCAATACATTGCGTGGGTTGTTAACGCGTATGTATAGGGAAGATATATTGGGAAGATATGTCCAGGAAGTCAATACTGCACCTGGTCGATTGACCACCAGCGCTGAGATGATGCGCTCTTCGAGTCCGTCATTGGGTTTGGAGGAAGCGGTGCTCTTGATAGAAGAGCTGCAGTAACGCAGGGATCCGTCGCGGGCGAAGGCGCAGACGGAGGGCGCGAGCCGCCGTGCCTGCCGCAGGATCATGCTGGTGGTCGGGGGCTACGGTCGCAGTGAAGACCTCAACATGGAAGATGGTGTGGTGCACATTGAATACGATATGTGGTGGACATGAAATTGGATCTTCTGGTCGATTATCTAATTCGTTGGGTGCAAGTGTATGTCGGTAAGCGTCTATTTGTCGCTCGCCGACAATACGGCAACGAGAATTGGGCTGGAATCGAGTTAGCGCCAGCTCTTCGTTCAAGGCGAGCGATAACATTCGGTCGCGGAGTCCAGCGGCGGCATCGCACGCTCGCTCGAGACATGCCGCCAAAAAGACTTGGCGCCATTTTTGATGTGTGTAGTCGGGCCGCTGCAGACTTCGACTTGCTTGCAGCGTGCCCCTACAGTGTGCAGGTGTAGGTACAGCAATGTGTACCAATGCAGGTCCTCGCATACAAGAGAGACGCTTTCGCTTGCTGTGTTTCGATGAACCTTTGCAAATTGCACCCCAAATAGTCCCACATTGCAGTTTTACCAGCACGTTTCAATGAAGTCGTTAATATCGTAGAGCAAGCACAAGTCCAGTCTCCAGGTGCTGTCGATGGCATCGGACTCGCCAGTAAATGTAGCAACCTCGGCAGTAGCAATCGCGCTGGGTGTTGCAATCAGGTCGACACCCGGTCCAAAATCGCACTTAACCTTTTTTTCTGGCTTTCTTTTCTCTTGTCGGCCTCCCGCTTGTTCGGGCGAAAGAGTGTGGAAGTGACGGGGGGAAGCGCAAGGGTAGGAAGCGAAGAGGAAGCAGCGGAAGCGGAGGAAGGCGCTGCATCACCCCGCAGAGGAGAGAGACAACCGCCACCAGCGGCCATGAACCCCGACCTCATGACGGTGCTGAGCATGCGTCAGAAGGAGATGTCCTACCACCAACTCGCGCTCAAACCGCCGTCGCCCCCGTCCGCAGACGTGCTGGGGCTGCAGCCGGCGGCCTTGGAGCAGTTTGGCTTCACGTGGCGCTGGGTCGTCGAAGTCTCGACGCACTTTGCGCTGCAGCGACAGACGGCGCACTTCGCCCACCAGTACGCGCAGGTGCTGCTGAGGCGCCGCGCCGCCGCGTCACTGGACCAATGGGACGACGCGCGTCTCGTGCAGCGGCAGCTGCGAGTGCTGGGCCTCGCCTGCGTCTTCATGGCCGCCAAGATCGAGGAGGTGCATCCGCCCAAGGCCGCCGACCTCGTGGCCTTTTTGGCGGAGAGGGGCGGCACCCAATTGGCGGCGGACGATCTCGCGCGCCTCGAGGTGGATTACGTTGTGGTAGGTAGCTATACCTGTAGTTGTAGCTGTAGGGAGAGAGCGTATGGTGTTCTTATGGTGCACAGATGGCTAATTTTTGTATCCGTCTTGTGATGATTGCCAGGAGCTGCAGTGGAACCTGCACCCGACGACGCCCTACGCGTGGCTGCTGTTCATGGTGGCCGGCGGGTCGGCCGACCAGCGCCCGCTGGACACGATGGGGGACTTTGTCAACCCGGCGCGCAACCCGTCGGGCACCAAGGAGCTGTTCGTGAACGCCATTCGGCTCGTGGACATCGCGCTGCTCGACTACCAGGCCATCGAGTACTGGCCCAGTGTGCTGGCGGGCGCCGCGCTGCTGCTCGTGGACCCGGCGCTGGACTTCATGTTCGTGGCGCAGTTCCTGCAGCTGGACCCCAATGTGCTCTGGGAGTGCAAGTCGTGGCTCTACGCCATGGCGTACGGCGTGTGCGACCTGGAGGCCGCGAGCACGCAGGCCAAGGACCGCTGGGCCAAGGTGCCGGCGGAGGAGCTGCTGTTCATTCAGTCGCAGGTTGTGGTGCCGAGCCACCTCGTCTGCGGCCTCCTGCGCCCGGACAATCTGGTGGATTTCTATTCCACTGGCATGAACACGCCGCTCGGAAAGAGCTACGGCTTTGAGACGTGCCCGTCGCCGTGCTCTCCGAGTGACAACTATGCAGTGGTGGCTCCACCTCCGACGTGCCTGTGCAAGGGCACCTACCACACTTGCGGTGGGGAAGAGACGCCAGGCCCGCACGTCTACCACTTCAAGTACGGCTGGCAAGGAATCGAAACGGGCCTCATGGCCGAGCCGAACTTCGGGAACCAACAAGAGCAACGACTGCAGTACCCATAAGCGGCACTAGCTGAAACGACGGTGGGACAGAGGCACAAGAGGAGAAACGAACGAAAAAGGGTGGGGATGCAAGGACAGTGGAGTGGAAACAAACAAGGCTCGTGATCTTGATTGAGACAAGGCGGCGAGCAAGCTAGTGATTTACACTGATGGCTCTCTCGCTAGCTCGCTGCCGCATTTTTCCTGAGGAAAAGAAGATGAAGATAACACAAAAATCAAAACAGACCCGGCAAGGCCTCGCACGAGGAACCCGCCGGCCAAAAGCCTCGGGCGAGACAACAAACAACTGAAAACATGAGCGAACAATGGCAATCGACTGGGGCGTTAGAAGAAACACGTGGGTCAATCTGAGCCTCTTCTCGTTTCATTCCGGCTGGGAAACACGTTGGTTGATGAAGCAAACCAAACAGCGCACAACAATTTACACTACACAACGAAGGCGACAATGCTCCAAGCCTCGGTTTGGGCAGTTGTTGAAGAGCAATTCTTGCCACGCTCACGAGATGCACGCTTCAGTCTCTTCGTCTTTATGATGAGCGTTTTCATACTATCACGACAGCAATCATAACACCGAGCACTCGATTTTCAGGTGAGAACTCGAAAATGATGATGTGGGTAAGGTGCACTGGAGAAGGTGGCAAGACTGCCGAGCCTAAAGCTTTTTATTTACACATGTGACGTTTCCCCTCGTTGTTGCTTGGCAGTGGGAGAAAGCGGCAACTATGCATACTAATAGGAATTGCTTTCGTCCCCTTCTTGTTTTACCAGGCTTCGAATGCAGTGCTGGGATTCAATGTAGTTGTACTCTTTTGACAGGACATAGTTATTTTTTTCTTGCATTAAACGCCGGCCTGCCACGAAGCTTAGGCGTTGATAGCTGGTGGCTGGAAAACAACGGATATTTGCAGCTTCGAGTGCTTTTTCGCCCAAAAGCCTGTTCTTTTGCTGGCAGCACCTGCAGCTGGCAGTAGCACACCAGTCCACGCAGCAGCGTTCAACTTCATCTGTGCCCGACGAGCATGCTCGGCCTCCTCTTCTGCTGCACGACGCTCGCGTTCCTCGCGCAGACGCACTGCCTCGGTCATCTCCAGCTTTTGCAGCTTGCGCCGACTTCGTATCTCAGCCTCACGCAATGCATCGTCCGTAGCTGCAACGGCAGTGCGACGCCTCTTCTCCGTACGCGCCATTTCCTCTTCGCGTCGTGCACGCTTCCGCCGCTTCTCTTCAGCCTTGCGCTCTTGCTTGTTCATGCGCTCCATGTTCGGTCTGCTGGGCATGAGTTGCAATTTCACCCGGGTAGCCGTCGCATCAAAAGTACCAGCATCTTCTCGCGAGCCATTTCCGCCACCGACAACTACCGTCCCGGACACGGAGGTTGCAGTAACAACAGTTGCAGTTGGGGCAGGCGCAGCGCCGCTTGATCCGTGCGAACCAGCTGCAGTGACACCCTCGCTTGATCGCTGTTTGCCGCTCTTGTGATGGTGCTTGTGGTGGTGCCTGTGTCCTGAATCGCTGTCTGCGGACGAGTGGTGGTGGTGCTTGTGGGATTTTTTTTCGCGCTCGCCGCTTACCTCCGAGGTATCGCTGCGCTTCCGCTTCGACTCGCTCATGCGTTCCTTGCGTAGCAGCTCACGACGCCGAGTCTTCTCGGTCACCTCAAGCGTTACATCACCCCACAGGTCATCCACTACAGCCAGCATGTGCACTGCTGCCGAATACACGCTCCATCCCTCGCGGTCCTTGTCCGCACGGTTGTAGGTCATTGCATTCTCGAAGGTCAACCGCACGTCCCGAATAAATTCGCCATGCATCTTGTACTCGTATTCGTTCAGTTTCTCCGCAATAGTTGTCAAGTCCATCGGCGTCTTAATAATGTCAAAGTAGTCCGGCGACAATGCAGGAAACAGAACGCGCACCGGCTTACGGAAAGGCCAGCAGTTCTTGTCATGCTTCTGGCTGTTTAGCACCCGCAGCAGTTTTTGGCACTCCTTTGCCTTGAGCTCCACTGGCACTGTGCTCACGAATTCTGCCCGCTCACGCCTCAACTGATCGCGCTTTGAGCGACTCTGCTCTTCTGAGACTTCCGGCGTTGGAACAATCTGCAGCTCGGCGCAGAGCGAGTCAAAGTACCACAGCAAATGCGCAGACATTCCGCGCACCTGAATCGATGCCGGGTCTTCAGCACAATTGAATTTGACTGCGTTCTGGAAGATAAGCCGACCTTTTCGCAGGAACTCAGCCTGGTTCAGCGAGTGTGCGTGGAGCTGCTCGCGCAATGTGCGCAAGTCCATTGGCTCAGCAATCAGGCTCCTGTACTCAGTTGCGAGATGCGGGAATACCTCCAACAGCGGGTGGTTGAAGTGCAGCTTACCCACCTGCTCAATCTTGCTCAAACGGTTTAGAACACGGTCACAGGCAGTCTCCCAGGAGTTGAGGTCCGACTTCTTGTGTTTCTTGCTCTTTTTGCTCGACATTGAGCTAGATGCAAGATGAGGTTCCACCAATCCTCTTTTCGAGGCGATTGCTGCTGTACTTGCAGGTACTGGTGGCTTGGTGGCGGGAGTTGAAACCGCAGCAGAGACAGCTGGGGACAGCGCGTGTGCTGACACTGTGGTAGGCGAAGTCAATGGGGTGGAAGCTGGTTGGGCAACCAATCCAGCAGCCTGAAAATATGCACAATTCACGGGAATGTTAGCCAAATGTCAAAATGGGCGTCATCACTGCGCGTACCTGAGTAGCAGAGCCGGAAACCTTGGTCCGGTCTTTCTTGTCCTTCTTGTCGCGCTTTTTATCCTTGTCACGCTTTTTTTTCTTCTCCTTTTTTTCCTTCTTCTCTTTTTTGCGTTTTTCCTTCATCTCCTTGCGCAGTCTCTTAGCTTCTTCAGGAGTAAGTCCTGCTAAGTTGGTAGTACTCGCAGGAGGCAACTCTTTACTCATCGTAGATGAAGAGACTGCGGCGACTGGCACAGGCACTGCCTTCACTTGACCAACGGGCTTCAGCGAAGCGACTGGAATTGCTATTGAAGCGCCCACAGGCTCTGTCTTCAGGGAGTCCCTACTGCGAGACGATTCCATTTCCCTTTTCAGGTCACGAGAGGAGACAGCACTACTGGACACGGCCGCAGATGCAGACGACACCGGTCTCTTGGTCGGAGAGGGGACGGGGGATTTTTTCATTGGCTTGTGGAGAGATAAAGACCCCGTTCCAGCACTATGCACTTTAGCTTCGGGCGCACGCGTTAATGTTGGGGCCACTGGTTTGGGTTGAGTTACACCAAGAGACGATGATGCTGACGCGACCTGGGCTGAGTGGGTTGGCGTTTGAATCGGCCCATTTACCATGCCGTCCAAAGGACCCAGCTTCTCGTTGCAAAGCTCTACAAAGTAATTGCGCAGGTTTGTGGCCATCGCTCGGATGTCGGCGCCTTCCACCGGGTCACTGTTGTACTTGTGACAATTCGAGAATATCAAGTGGACGTCGGCACTGAACTCGTCGACACTGCCGTACCGATCGCTTTTCAATTTGCGCTCGATTTTAGCGAAATCCATGGGCTCCGAGACAATTGTCAGGTAATCCGGGTACTTGGTTGTATCGACAGCAGTCAAAAAGGGCCCAGCCGTTTTGATTTCGATTCCACGGAAACCCTTCATCTTGTGCCCTCGCAGCTGCTTCATTATACCCAAGCAGATATCTTTTTCCGGCAAACCTCCGCTGGCCTCCCGAGTCTTTGATGGCTTTGACGATTTGGATGACTTCGACGACGACGACTTCTTCTTGATCTTCTCATGCTCCCCTCCAGATGTACTAGCCACGGAAACTGATGACAGTTGTGTAGTGGAAGAGTGTGTAGCAGCAGGGGCAGACTTGACCTTCGACGACGATGACGAAAAGGATCGTTGTTTTTCTCTTGACGAAGAACTGCTTACGGAAGAAGCAAATATAGCGCTTCGTGTGTGCAAAACGCGAAGCAAAGTTTCCGCAGACTCACAGTACGTCTGTCCCTGGGGATCTGGCCTCCAGTACCGGATGCAGTTGTCAAAAACCAATTTCATGCCCGCCGTAAATTCTGAGACGTGCTTGTACTCCCCCAGATGTAGCTTACTCGACACTGTGCCGATATCCATTGGATCCTTGACCGTTTTGTAGTAGTTGTACGGAATTTGGTCCGGTGAATCATAGTACGACTCAATTGGATATTTGAACCACTGCGCTGTTTCCTGCCCATCCGTGCGGTGAGCAAGGATTTCATGGATGATCTGGTGGCATTTCCACCGTTCTGAAATACCTGGCCATGTGCCGCCAATCTTAGCAAATTGGGTCTCGAAGAGCTTCATAAGGGTGACGGCATGATTCCGCATCACTTTGCTCAGAATCACGTCGCTGTTGTACACCAGGCAGTTCGAAAAAATTAACCGCATGTCGTAGGCAAACGCATCAATGGTACCGTAACTCCCGCTACGAAGTTTCTTCTGGACGCCATACAGGTGCATTCGGTTCGGAACTTTGACGCGGTAGTCCGGGAAATGCGTCAGGTCCACTGGCTGTAGGAACGGCGCAGCAGGACTGATTGCTCCTTCCTTATACTTGACCAGTTTCATCAACAGCGAAAGGCATTCTGTCACCTCCGCGTCCGACATCTTTTCTCCAGGAGCCAAGAGGCTCTGCACCACCTCTCGCTTCACAACCACACTATTACTCTGTGGAATAGCTGCATAACTAGCTGTCGGCATGGACGACTCGCTCTTAGGGGCCGCCACGACAGTCTTGGATGTCTCCTTTGTTAATAGATCACTGGAAGACACGCCACCGCTCTCGTGCTCACTGCGGTGAGATTTCTTCTTGCTCTCGCCACTGGTGGAGCTCGAGTGCCTGTGCTCTCTGTCCTTGCTCTTCTTCTTGGACTTTTTAGACTTTTTCTCCTTCTTGCTGTGCTTGTGTCTGTGCTTGCTGCCTTCCTCGCCTTCTTCTCGACGGTGACTGTTACTGCTGTGATGGCTGTTGTGATGATGCGAGGAGGAGGAGGAGGAGCCCGCACCTTCTGCGTCTCCGTCGGCCTTCCTCTTAGCCTCTCGGTGGGCCGCTTTGGCCTCATCGTCCGCCTTGAAGACGCTCTCGATGGCCTTGGCGTAGGCCGTCTCGAAGACCCGCAGCAGATGCTGCGCCGCCGCGTAAACGGACCCTTTGACGTCCTGGTCGGCCTTGTTATAAACTAGCGCGTTTTGGAAGACTAGTCGAACGTCCCTCGCGAACTTCTCGTGCGACTTGAAGCGGCAGCGCGACGGCTTGACGCCCAAATTCTTCTTGATGGTGCCCAGGTCCATGGGGCGCTTGATCACCCGCTCGTAGCCAGGGATCTCCACGGGCGTCATGAACACCCACGACCAACTCTCCTGCACGCGCGGGTTCGTCAGCAGCTCCAGCAGCCGCACGCACTCGGCGTGCGCCGCCTCCGAGATCATCGCCGGTGGAACGTGACAATCACTCTCGTTCTCCCTCTTCGACGCAAATTCGCATGTGGAGATAATCTGAGCACTGGTCAAACGGCATTCGATTGGTTGAAATATTTTGCTTCAGCCAATCGGAAACGAAGTGGCGGGTTCCAATACAAAAAGGGGAAGCAGCAGGACCAGCGGAGATGGCGTCGGCCGGTGGAGAGCGCTTGTCGAGCAGCGACTTTAAGAAGAAGCAAGAGATCGAGGAAGCGCGTAAGAACGGTACGCTGCCGCCCGAGCAGGATGCGGACGGCAACCTCATCAACCCGCACAACCCCGAGTTCATCAGCAAACGGCCGTGGTATCTGGGCGACTCGGGGCCGTCGCTCAAGCACCAGACGCTGCAGCACCAGGCGCACCTGCTATCCATCCAGGAAGCGGACGAGCTCTATATCAAGGGCAGGAAGCAGCTCACAACCACCGCCAGACAGCGCAAGTGGCGCAAAGGGGCATGCAAAAACTGCGGCGCCATGAGCCACAAGACGAACGAGTGCGTCGAACGGCCGCGCAAAGTCGGCGCCTGGAAGACCAACAAGGACCTGCAGAGTGATGAAGTGGTTGTGGATGTGCGTTCTGAGAAATTCGGCAAGCTCGCGTTCGACGCCAAGCGCGACCAATGGCTCGGCTACGACCCAAAGGAACACGCCAAGACCATCGAGCGGTACGAGAAGGTGGACGAGGCCCGGAAGAATAAGCGCGCGGAAGAGATCAACCAGAAGCTCAAGGAGTCGGCGGATAAAAAGAAGAAACCACGCGGGAAAGCCAAGGACAGGGGGGAAGGCAACTCGGGCTCGGACTCGGACTCGGACTACGAGTCGGACATGGAGTCGGAGGACGAGGAGTTCCGTGACCATGACGAAGGTCCCATGTTTACGGACCGTGTGGCCCGCCAGGGAGGTGTGGGCGGTGCGCAGATGAAGACGACGGTGCGGAATTTGCGAATCCGGGAGGACACGGCCAAGTACCTGCGCAACTTAAACCCGAACTCGGCCTACTACGACCCCAAGACGCGATCCATGCGTGATAACCCCAATCCGGAGCTAAACCCTGAAGATACGACTTTCGTTGGAGACAACACGGCACGTTTCACAGGTGACGCGCAGAAGTTGGCGTCTGCGCAGCTTTTCGCGTGGGAGGCCTACTCCAAGGGCACAGATATCCATCCGCTTGCAAACCCTTCGCAAGCCGAGTTCCTCAAGAAGCAGTACGAAGAGAGGAAGGCCGCGCTGGAGAAGGAAAAGAGCCGCAAGATTCTAGATAAATATGGTGGCCAAGAGCACCTGGAGGCGCCACCCAAGGAGCTTCTGCTGGCGCAGAGCGAGCACTACGTGGAGTATTCACGCGACGGTCGCGTCGTCAAGGGCCGTGAACGAGCACCTGTGCGCTCCAAGTACGTCGAGGACTCTTTCGAGAACAACCATACAAGCATTTGGGGCTCGTGGTTTGACCGCAGTGAAATGGCCTGGGGGTACGGCTGCTGTCACTCGAAGGTCCGCAAGTCCTACTGCACAGGCGACGACGGAAAGAAGGCACTTGAAGAGGCCAAGTCGGCCAACGCGGAGCGGCCTATGCTTAAGGCGCCTGAGAAGCTTGAACCTGGACAGACTGACACGCAAGCAGGTGGTGTCATCAGCAAGCGCAGCGAAATGTACGGCGAGAATATTGCCCCTGAGCTAGATGAAAAAAAGCTCAAGAAGGCCATCAAAAAGGCGGCCAAGGAGAAGAAGAAGCAGGCGGAGCAGGACGACAAGAAGCGCAAGTACAACTCCATGGGCAATTACGAGGTGAACGCCGAGCAGATGGAGGCCTACAAGTTGCTCAAGTCTCGAGGCGAAGACCCCATGGCGAAAGTTCTCGGCAACGACGTACTACTTGAAGAAGATGAAGAAGGTAAAGGGAAACGGGCAAGGCGCTAATACTTTGCATTAAACACGCAACTTATCGGCGTGATGGCCAAATTGTGCATATGGGTATCATAGCCCGTCATAAGCCTCGTAAACAGTCCTCTAGGGGAAGAGCTGGTCCAGGATCTGGATGGTCTCCTCCGGGTTCTTGACCGAGTGGCCGATGGTGCGCTCGCTCGTGTAGATCTCGAAGTCGTTGCCGCCCTGTGTGCCAGATAGGACTAGTGAGATATAGGGGAATAGCAAACGTAAACAGGTCTGACAACTCCATGGTCACCTTGTGAGTCTTGTCGCCAAAGAAGTGAATCTCATCGTAGTCCTTAGCGTCAAGGTAGCGCAGGCAGAACGTCTTGTCCCAGCCCTGAAAAACACGAAGCAAAGCGTATTTTTGTTTTGGTCAGTCTTCATGGTCAAACAAATACTGTTGTAGCGCTGCTTACCGTGGGGAACACGTCGAAGGAGATCTGTTGACAGTGGTCACAAATAGGCAGCAGCACAGCGACACGTTAGTCAACAGGCAAGTACACTCCTGGCCAAGCAGTCGGCTCCCTCTTACCTGTCCGCCAATGGAGAAAGTCAGATTGTACTCGGGGAACTCGGCACGGAGCTTCTCCACGAAGGTCTCACGGATCTTGTGGATGTGGTCGTACTTCTCGAAGTCGTCACGCTCCTCCTGCGAGCAGTTGCGGCCAATGGGCGAGATGTTGATCATGCCCATGCGGAACTCCACGAACGTGCCGCGTTTCACGGGAATGTCCAGGTCCGCGATGTAGTGCAGCGAGAAGTTGACGAGGCGGTTGAGCTGCTCGTTCGAGTACTGGCTCTTGAGGTTCTGTCGTCAGCAGTAGCGTAGTAGCTTTGTCCGTCAGTCGCTGCATCTCCAAAGTTTCTGCTTGTCCACTTACCGTCTCGCCCACTTTCTTGCCCTTGTGGAACGCCACCAGGCCATTCTCCGAGAAGCTGTAGTCAAAGTTGTCGGTCACTGCAGCAACAGCACATCAACTCATCAGTCCTACGGCCAGCGACGGAGTCTCCGAGTGTCAACACACCGTCCTCGCCGAGCTGCTCCTTCTGCTTCACCAGATCGGAGCCGCCCACGACGCCGATCGTGATGCTCTCGCGCAGCTTCTTGAGGCGCGCCAGCATCTCGAGTGTCGCGGTCTTGCGGGCGACCGTGAGCGTGCCGTCCACGTCGAAGAGGGCGATGATGCGCGGGTTCGTGGGGGCCATCTCTGCTTGGTCGGATCAAAAGCCAAATGAAGCTCCACGTGTCCCAAAGGGTCACTTGTCAAATAAGATATCCAATTACAAAGGGTCACCTGTCCAACACAATAGATTACACAGCAAAGGTTAGTGTGGTCCACAAACGCGTCTGGTCGCAAGTTGAAGTGACGTTCATTCCCGAATCTGCGCGCCATGAAGCCTTCCTTCTCGCCCGGACGTGTGACGATTGACGGGGATAGAGGCCGCCCACGCTTCGACGACGACGGAGATGCGGTACTGCACGCACTGTCCTTCTCCCCAGGAGCCACGAGACGCCCCCTCGCCCTTGGACGGATGCAGCTGCTGCTTCAGGGCGTCCTCCACGCCGTACTGGCAGGTGTCGTCGTCTCAATCGGTACGTCTGCCCTAATCCTGCTCCTATTTGGTAGCTACGCAACACTAATGATCCACCTCTTGCCCTCTGTAGTGCTGTGCCCCGTCATGATTGGCTTCGCGGCCATAATCTTCAGCCATCCCGAGTTCGCCGACGCCCTGCCCATGCTCACCAAGCTCGTCTTCGCCTCCAGTACGGTGCACCAACTCGTGATTACGACGCTGTCCCCTCTCCCCTTCGCCATTGGACAAGTGCAAGACACAGGGATGATCTTCCTGGCCAGTATGGCCTCGTCCATAATGACCGAGTTGGACCCTGACGTCCCGCTAGCAGAGCGGATCGCCACTGTTCTGGTGCATTTGAGCATCAGCACAATATTGGTAGGCGTCGGGTTGATCCTCACAGGTAAAGCGCGGCTGGCTTCGCTTGTGCAGTACCTACCGACGCCAGTTATCGGCGGATACTTGGCCTACGTGGGCTTCTTCATGGTCAAGGGCGGGGTTGCCCTGACAACTGGCGTGAGTCTTGCAACCGTGCATGGTTGGGGTGTGCTTCTGAGCTCACCACACAGATTGATGCTGCTAGCTCCAGGCTTGCTTGGTGGAGTCGTGCTGTCAATTCTGACATCGCACTTTCGACACTTTGCTGTTTTCCCGTGCTGTATTTTGGTACTGCCAGCAAGTTTTTTCTTTGTGATATGGATTTCAAACTATACTTTAGATGATGCACGTGGTGCGGGGTTCCTTGAGGACAATGGGGCTGGAGTCACATTAGTGGATGTGTATTCGATGTTTGACTTTTACCACATCCACTGGAGTGTTATGCCAGGTCAGTTTTTGACCATGCTGAGCATGTTCGTGATGATTGCGTTTGCCTCGTCGCTGGATATCGCGTCTATTTGTATGGGAACTAGCAGCAACATGAACTACAACGCACAGCTGCAGACCGTTGGTATGTCCAACCTTGTGAGTGGACTCACTGGTGGCTACACCGGGTCCTATATCTTCAGCCAGACATTGTTTACTTCGCGTTTTCGCCCCAGCGCAACAGCTGAATCTTACTTCCCTGGGATCACTCGGCTAGTTGGGGTTACCCTTGCAATATGCGAGTTTGGCATTGTTGTGACTCCCATGTCTTTGATGGCAGTTGTGCCGAAATTCCTCTTCGGGGCTGTCATGATATTTATTGGCATTGACTTGCTCAAGACTTGGCTGGTGGGAGTTTACCACAAACTACTTTTTGCTGAATACATGACCGTGGTCGGGACATTCTGCTCTCTTAACTTCTTTGGAGTCCAGCTGGGGTTAGCTTCAGGCATTATGCTAGCAGCAGCAAGCTTTCTCGTGGAATACGCCAAGGCTCAAAACGTTCGAATTGTCCACAAGACCAGTAATGTTATTCGCAATGCTGACCAGCATGCGTTGCTTTATGGAGCAAACCTGCTGACAGCGGATGATGATAGCAGCAGTTTGCGTCAGCAAGATGCCATTGTTACTATCGAACTACAAGGTCATATCTTCTTCGGGTCGGCTACGCGCATTCAAAACTGTGTCAAAAGTGCAGTTTACGTCCGTTTGCCGATAGATGCAGGCAAAAGCGATATCTCGAACAGTGGACAACTACCAGAAGAAGTGAACGAGCAATCAGAAAGAGTACCTTTGCTCTCAAATAGGCAAGAAAGGCCTGCGGCATATACTCAAGAAAGTCATATCCCGATGCCCCCTTCCCTTTTAAATCTCCATGGACAACCATGTGCTGAACGTGACCGACGACCTACACGATTCGTTGTTCTCGATTTCTCTCAAGTAAGCGGGATGGATGCTACAGCAGCACGCTCTTGCTTCTTGGCACTCAAGCTAGCGTTCAGTTTTGGTAAAGTTTGTGCAGTCTACTGCGGCATGAGGCCCGACGTGGAGTTTCTTTTGCGGGCCAATGACGTGCTCCCCGCATCTCTAGCTCAGGAGGAGGTGGTGCATTCTAACGACGAGCCTTCGCATGGTGAGTGTCACGTCACATCAGACCTAGATCTTGCTTTGGACTGGTGCGAGCAGCGGCTTATCCTATCAGCAGCAAAACGGCGATCCATTCGATCGGGACAGCACTTGATCTTCTCGCCGCTGAGATCTCCAGCTTTACCGCTACCGCAAGTATTTGCTGCATACCTGCCGGACATTCGAAAGGACGATCCCGAAACATTATGTTACTTGGAAGAGCTTGCTCAGTTGTTCTCGCTGAGTGAATGGAATGTGCAAAATCAGCTTTTCCGAGTCGGGGACAGCTCAGACACGTGGTACGTACTTCTTCGAGGTACAGTCGAGTTGATGACAATTTCGAGTGAAGCAACACTATTGTCAGACTCACCGAAATGGGAGCATGCCCAGCCCACAACCTTACGACCCCCTGCAATCGCTGTAGCCGCGAGCGAAAACCAGCAAACCACTCCAATGGAGCTTGTGGGGCGAGTTCGACCGGGCTGCATTTTTGGTGACATGGACTTCATGCTGGAGCAACCGCGAGTATTAGACGCAACGTCGACAGCATCTGACACGCTCACTGCGGCCTTCACTCGGAAGGAGATCACCAAGTTGCGTATAAACCGACCTGAGTTGGCCTTACTCCTTCACGAAATTCTGTTGCGGGCCTCGTACATGACTTTGACTGAGAAACTTCACTCGCTGGCTATCTAGAGTTTTACTTGCGGTGGCGACGGCGATGTAGGATTTCGAGGACCTTCCAATGTGAAACGGTAAGAATCAGTGGAGTAGCAAAAGCATGGAAAGCATTAACAATATTACCCAGCAGATAACTTACCCCATCGGAGCCCACAGTATCGTCGAGCTCAGATCGCATTAAAGCTGACTTCAGGACACTGCGAACATGCTCTTCAACTTCTTCAACACGTCCATCGCGCTTGTTCTGCCATTCCAACTTGTCTTTGCCAACAAGATATGAACCGAGCCGACTTGGTGGGGGCTGGGAATTTTGACGAAGAGGCTGATGCTCTACAGAACCCAGACAAGGCGCAGCTGACGCTGGCCTTGATCTCGTAGGGAGTTGCATCAATGCGTGCAATCTGGGTTTTTGTGTCAGTGGCTGCGGGATACCGTAAACAGTAAGAGGCTTGCGCTCCATCGAATGGGCTTGTTCTTGCTGTTCATTTTGCTGCTGCTGAGTACCCCATGCATGTTGAGTTGCTTGCAAGTGCCGATAGCGTGAAGTGAGCTCCGCTAAAAGAAGATCCTTCTCCTGCTGTGACAGCTCAGCTCGCACAAGCAATACGCGCTGCGACTCTGCTCTATTATCTGCCGCCTCCAACTTTTGCTCAAGTGCCTGCACTTGGCTCTGTAGTGCATCCAGCTGCCCACGAAGGCTGTCCAAATCTGTTTCAGACCACGCGCCAACACAAATGCCTAGTTGATTGTAGGCAGCTTTCACCAACCGCTTAAGACGAGTGAAGTCGCTTTCCAGGTTATTGACATGAGCAACACTTTGGCGTGTACGTTGTGCTCTTTCATGCCTCTCCTTTGCCTCGGCAGCACATATGCGCTCCAGCCGTTCAAGGACGCGCCGTCTTTCATGGCCCACCCGCAGGTTCAGTTGCTCGCCAAATCGTCTCTCAAACTCGTATCGCAGACGAACCTCGAGTTCTTTCGGCGCCTCGACGAAATCCACGATTTGAGATCCATCGCTTGTGTCTTGCCGGAGAAAACATTCCACGATGCGCTCCAAACTCCTTCCGCCATCGTCTGATACTGAGGCATATTCCTCTTTATCCTGCTTCCGATAGCGTGCCTCTTTCCATTTACCCACTACATGCTCAAATTCACGCTGCCGCGCCTCGATGGTACGGATATGCTGGACCCGACTCGTCAACACAGCTAGCCGATCACGAGTAGCATCTTCTAGTCTTTGCGAATCAACAAGTGTCTGCTCTCTTCCCTCCGCTAGTGCTTGTAATGTGTCAAGCTTGTCTTGTAGCCGCGCGCATTCACCAGCAGCTTGAGCCAGTTTGGTTTCGTTGTCAATGAGTGCCGACCGGGCTTCTCCAAGCAACTTCGTAGCTTTTGCTTTTTCGCTCTCAGCCTGAGCCAGAGAGAGTTGAAGCTCACGCAGTCGCAGCTTATCACAGTCACGAGCGCTTTCGAGCTCACTCACACGATTTTTTAGATTTGCCACGCTTTGCGTTGCTGCACTCAATGACTGCTGCAGCGTAGGCACTAGTAGCAGCTCGTTTGCTGTTGATGGAAGCGACTCCAGGCCGCTAACAATGCTGTTTTTCCCAGTCTTGACCCCCCCTCCCCTTCTTGCGGTATCAGAGCCAGCATTCTTGCTTTCTCCCTGTGCGAGGCTAGAGCTTCTCTGCTTTGGCCGAGACACTGACCTAACGAGAGTGTTACGTAATTGAGCCAGCTCCGTGCGTGACGTTCGAAGTGCTTCAAGTAGCTGGGAATTGAGGGTATCTAGAGACTCATTGGATGACCGCATATCGCCCAACAATGCTTGCAGATGGCTTTCTCGAGCGTGGTGCTCAGCTATAAGCTGTCGTTCTCGTTCAGCTAGCGTGGCAGCCGCCTGACGGGCCTCTTCAAGTCTCAGGCACCTCTCTAGTCGTGTTATCCGTTCCACCTCCTTGGCCAACGCGGTACGCGCTCGACGCAACGCCGTCTCCCCTTTCTGCTCTTGCTGCTGGACAGCACGTTGTCCGTCTCGCTCCGTCTTGGCCAGCGTCTGCGCGAGGCTCTCAGCAACCTGGGTTGCATGTTTGCTAACGTTGGCGACCATCGCACCGAGTTGGGATGTGAGAATGTCCTGTAGTCGGTCGTGGAAAGCGGCGATCTGCTTTCGCCACGCAAAATCTCCACGGACGAATTGGGAGCGGTCGTCAAAGTCGCCCTGTAAAGCCTGGACGCTCTCGTGCAACGAATCGCTCTCTTGGCGTAACATTAACTCGAGCCCCGCCTTCCATGCTGCGAACGCGAAGGTTGGAGACGACGAAGAGGCATCCTCGGCGGCAGGATTACAAGATTCTTGGGGAATATTTGCGCCTTCATCGGAGTGGGAACGCGTTGAGGCAGACTCCTGCGGCACCTCCGTCTCGTTGGCCGTCATATTTTTTGCAAACACGGTTCGAGTAGGTGGGGGGTTAAGCGACGCTTTTTCATAGAAGCCTCCCAGTTTCGGGTTTAAAAATAACTCTGTTTCGGGGCCGCTATTTCATCATTCCCGTCCGGTTATAAACCCACCTTGTTCTGTGGCAGTAAGTACCAAACTAGTTTACGTACACCACACCATCCAGGTTTTGGCGGTAAACGATGCCGAATTTTTGCCCAAATCTTCTTTTTGGCTGTATTAAATGGCTCGGAAATCGGAAAGTGGGCAACTTATCCTACACTGCAGGATAACTTGCCCACTTTGCGACTTTCCGAGCCATTTAAATAGCAACGTGGAGGATCGGAGGTCGGCTCGACATAATTTATGCCTTTTCTTCTTTATTATAAGCTTTGGAGAGGCTGTGGTTCTGAGAATCCCCTGTCGCGAATCTGTACCTTGTGGCCTTACTGAGGCTCCTGAACTCATGCATCACGTTTACCATGTAACGGGGTACACCGACGTGTACCCGTGTTACCTAAAGAGTGACGGGACGTCTCTCTTTTGTGCCCATGGTACGTGGTACCGGTTGGCGGTGAGCCAACCATTGGGCACTTGTTTAGCTTTTACTATAGTTGACTTAGAGTTTGTAAGGATCAAGCTTGGCTCACCTATAAAATATATTCAGTCTTTAAACCTACCGTCTAAGTCGTAGTCGGTTCCCTTAGTCGGGGAACCGTGAACTTGTTGTTCACCGAGAGCTTACGCTCTCTAGCACTTCCTCTGTGCAAGGTGCTGTGTGCCCCGTCACACTTGGTAGCACTTGTAGTCAATCCACGCCTACGCGGGTAGGATTGGACTACCTGAATCCTCTGTGGTCTCAAAGCCTGAGCCACTATGGAACGAAGTGAGTTTCCTCACTTGAACGACTCGCAGTTCGAGCCCGTTCGAAAGATGGGAGGCATCTTTGGGAGGGATGTCTTCCGAGGCTTGGCGTCGGTGATGCCAGCGGAGCAAGTCGAACGCGTGAACGCGTTCGACACGTATGAGCGTGAGCTCATTGCTCACGTGCAGGGAAACCTGCAGGCCTCTGTGGCCGAGCCGAAGCCGGTCCAGCCGAAGCGTTTGCGGCTGGCTGTGCCTGCGTTCGAAGGGAAGGAAGGTGAAAACCTTCACTTCTGGATCCGAGAAGTTGAGATCGCCATGAGGGCGGGTCTCATCTCGGATCAGGGACTTCGCGTTGCGTTCGCGTTGTCCAACCTAAGCGGTCGTGCCAAGAATTGGGCGTACACGCTGGAGACGATGTCTCCTGGATGCTTTGCATCCTGGGAACAGTTGTGCGAGCGGCTTCGCGCTGCTTTTCTCCCGGCGAACGATGCGTTCCGCCAGCGCTCCCGCTTCCTCGCCTGTAAGCAAGGGAAGCGCGAGCTGTACGAGTACGTACAAGAGATGCGCACGTTGGCATCATCGTTGGTGGGGAACCCCCTGCCCGACGACGTCAAGACGACGGTCTTCGTGGACGGCCTGAAGGTCGGTCCCGCACGCACACAGTTATTCCACGTGCATGCATCCACTATGGAGGAGGCGATTAAGATCGCCCTCCAGAAGGCGTACAGCCATAAGCAGGCTGGTACTCCGGTTGTTGCGCAACTTGTCGTTGCGAACAATGAGCCAGAGCCTATGGACTTGAGCTCTGCTGAGCTTGGCTCGGTCCGCTGCTATAAATGCGGCGGACTAGGACACTACCAACGCGTGTGTCCTTCGACTGGGGTGGGGAAGAACCCATCCCTCAAACCCCGAGGGCCTAACGGTCGCTGGCGCAAGCCGCGGCCAGGTGCTGAGGGAACTCCGGCCACCAGTAATGGCGGGTTCCCCAGAGGGGAGAGAGTTGAGTCTCCGTGACGGGTGTGCGGGTGGCGCACACCATGGAGGCTTAGCCTACGAGAGACTTTATGTCTCGAATCGGTGATGGCAACGCTGGGTTGCCGTTAGTACACGTGAGTGTACGGGGATGTTAATATCCCTAGGAACGTTTAGTTCCAGGGGCGTCGAATGCTTTCGTACGCCGCCGGAGCGATTGCCAACTCTCTGTGAGGGAGCATCGGCAATGGTCTGCATAGACCTTGCTGTCAGGTTCACATACCTGAACAGCTGCGACCCGTACGTGGTCGTGGACACGTACGGCGTCCGCTTGGGTGCGCCGTGCCATGGACGCACCCTGAAGAAATTGGTGTCGGAAAGCCATCTAGGCTAACCGGCACCCAGCTTCTGGCAGAGCATTGGTGAGTCATGACCCCACCTCTGCCAGAACACGCGGTATCCGAAAGGATTGCCAGGACGCAATGGCGTCCGCCGACATACAGAAGTCGTCGGAGTAGTTGCAGCTACAACAGATGTTAAGACGCCGTACACTGCGTGCAATGGACCGCCACAGGCAATGCCGGTGGACAGGACTAATAGTCCAGCGAGGGGAGCTGCAACGCCAGCAGCACCCACCGCTCCTGATCGTGGCGCCATGCAGACCTCGACTGAATCGGCGCCAGGGGATGCAAGTCTCCCCAGTAGAACAAGTCCCACGTGAGGCCAAGACGGTCGAGACCATGGCCAGGGCTGTGGTTGCTATAAGCACCTCCTGTGTGGGTAACAATGTGCCACACGGAGTCGATGAGACTCTTGGCACCGCCACCAAGAAGTGGGTAACTTAGTTTCACGTCCTGATGACCGCCGACGACACCGTCGCCGCCGAAAGTCGGTGTAGCGGGGCTACACATTCGGTTCACCTCCTACCTTAGTGCAACATGCACTAAGGAATACATTCAGGTGACCACTCCACAGGGTGGTCCACATTCATAGCAAAAGGCATATGACTGGTAGAAAGTAACACCTTTCTACCAATGAGAGTCATTCAATAGATAGGGGTTCTGCCAGCCATCCAGTGGTAGAACCTCTCATTAGAAATATCAGTTTTAGGAGGAAACCCCATTTACAATCAATACAGTTCTCATTTGGCACCAAAGCTATCGTTCGGTCCCTTTGTCTTAGTTTAAGTATACTTGCGGATACAAGTATACTGAACTTAAGTAAATTACTCCTACGCTTCCTCATACACGTGCGCACACGTGTAAGCTTAAGTAGTGGGTCTAAGCAGACCCATTACACCTGGTAGCACTTTGTAGTCCGTCCAACGACCGACTAACACGTTCGTATGGAATACGAACGCGGGGCTGAGAACCTGCCCTCGGACAGTAACATGTCCGTGGGTAGCCCAAACACGTCTGCAACGCATGTTGCGCGTGCAGACTGCCCCCACCTGTCGGAACCAGAGTGGGAGGCCCTCCAACGACTGTCAACAGTCATTGGGGAAGCGGCGGTAGCAACGATGTTGCGAACGCTATCACCGACGGAGCAACACGGTGTTGCTCTGGGTTTCATCGTGAAGGAACAGCGTGAAACCGCTGCTCGAACTTCGGTGTCGCCATCGGCCACACCGCGCGTGGAGTCATTGAAACTCCACGTAAGCAGCTATGTTGGAAGAGAGGGCGAACCTCTCCTCCGTTGGCTTGTCGAGGTCGACACTGCCATTGCGGCTCGACGTATCGTCGACCCGTTGTCGAAGGTTGCGTTCGCCATGTCATGTCTTGGCGGACGAGCGAGGAGTTGGGCGTACGGACGCCGACTCACAGACCCTACGTGCTTTAGCACGTACGAAGAGTTCAAGGAGGAGCTCAAACTAGCGTTTGAGCCCCCGCAAAACGAGTTCCGATCGAGGGCGGAGTTCCTCGATCTGCAACAGGGCAAGCATGACGTGCATGCTTACGCCCAAAGAGCACGGTACTTGGTCTCGAACATCGTGACCAACCCGATTGACGAGGCGACAAAGGTCGTCACATTCATGAAGGGCCTTAGAGATGGGCCTGTGAGGACCTATCTCTTCCGAGAGTATCCAAATACTCTCGAGGCTGCAATTGCGCTCGCAATGCAAGAAGAGTTTAGCCTACGGCAGGCTAAACTGCATGTGAACGCCCCACGGCCGATGCCACGACCGGTGGTAAGGCCGTCGGGAGGTCCCGAACCAATGGACCTCTCGAGTGCGACAGCTGCTGGTTCCCAGCAGCGTCGTGGATCAACGAATGTGCGTTGTTTCCGCTGCGGAAACATCGATCACTATGCCCGCGAATGCACAGCACCTGTGCACGCGGCGAGGAGCCGTCGTGGCGATACTGGGTATCGTCACGGGCAATCAAAAAACTAAAGGGACCAGCAGGCGCGGGGCGCCCTGCTGGTGATGCGGTCGAGCGTGTCGACATCGGACACGCTGCAATGAAGATCGCTGCCCCCAGTGAGAGTCAATCTCACTGCAAGAAGCAAGATGACAAGCCGAACCTTGTCATCCTGAAGGTAAGCTCGAAGAGAGAGAGAGGTCTCTTCGTGCTCTAGTGGACTGTGGTGCGTCGAACAACTTTGTTCGACTGCAGAGCCTTCCAAGGCTTGACTTCGAGGAGGTAGAAACACCTCGAAGTCTATTGGAAGTGAGACTAGCAACGGGTGTCGTTGTTAGAACCGAGAAGCGTATCGTACGCGTACGCTTCTCTTATCAAGAGAAGGAGTTCGTCGACGAGCTTATCGTCCTGGAACTGGACGATATGGTGTTGGGCATGCCGTGGCTTGCACGGCATGATCCGGTGATCGACTGGACGAAGCGCACGATCGTGCGCTTCGGGAGCAGCAGCAGCGCGACAGAGAGCGATGGCCCTGTCGGCGCAGCACATGCACCACGTGGTGCATGCGGCTGTCTCCGATCACCCCAAGCGAACGCCAACGACTGCGAGAGTCGTTGGAAGAAGATGTGAAACGAATCATCAGGGCCTGATTCAATCGGATTCGAGAGGGTCTCGAAGCGTCCGGGGCGACGCGGTCGTGTCGACAGATAATGTCGATACACAATTTGTCGAAAGACACTCCGCCGTTAGGCGTAGAGGTAAAGAAGGCGCGTCGGCTCTGGGAGCCAACGCTGCAAGCAGTGCGAACGGTTGCAAACGTCCCGCACCGAAAATGCTTGCGAGCTCGCATGCAGCCGGGCTGCACGACGAAGCGGTGCGCGATCAAGCCGGGCTTGAACGCGTGCGCCCGCGGGTAGAACCCGCCGGCGAATACAAGGAACAACTGTCCACGGCCGGGCCTGGACAAGAAGAAACTCGCGGAGCCGGGCTCCGCACGAGAAGTGAACGGCGCAAGCAAGAAAAGCTGCGCAAGTCTCGGTCAGGGACCGAGACGCTACAAGCAGTGTCTGCCGGGCAGACACAGGAGTTGGAGACGACCGTCGAGACATTGAGTGTCTTGACGCGTACAAGTATTGGTCTCCAATACAAGAAGATGAGGCTGGATAATCCTCCGACGTTAGCGTCGGAGTTGATGTCGCTCCCGGTCACAAGCTGGAAGCGTTTCGCTCGCGAACTGCACGATGGACGCATCGAGAGGATCTGCGTCCTCTCGGACGTCGAGAGGATGACGTGTGAATCAGAAGAGCTGAATCACCTCATCGCTGAGGGCGTTCGCGCCCTCGAAGAAGGAGCGCTTCGACGAGCAAGGCTGGGACTCGCTCAAGGCGAGCCCCTTTTACAAGGTCTTGCGTGACTACAAGGATATACTCCCGGACGACATTCCTGCGGAGTTACCGCAGGACAAGGGTGTTCAGCACGAGATTGATCTCGTGCCGGGAACGAAGTACTGCGTCACGCGACAGTGGCCACTGCCGCGTGAGCAAGTCTAGGCAATCGACGACTTCTTTGAAAGTCGTCGCAAAGCAGGACAAGTGCGGGAATCAAAGTCCCCGCACAGCGCGCCTACGTTCTGTGTCAAGAAACCACAGGGCGGGTGGCGCATCGTTCATGCGTACAACAAGCTGAACGACGCGACGGTACCGGCGCAGCCGCCGATACCTCGAAAAGATGTGATCATCGATTCGATGACCTCGAGTACTATCTTCAGTACTCTGGATCTGAGAGACGGGTTCTATCAGATCCTCATGCTTGAGAGTAATATCCCTCTCACAGCGGTAAGCACTCCGAGCGGCATGCTCTGGGAGTGGCTCGTGATGTCGCAGGGGCTGAAGAACGCCCCAGCGACGTTCAACAGGTGCGTCACGCACTTGTTGCGCTCGGTGCGCGACTTCGCACCGAGCTATTTCGATGATGTATTCATTCACAGCCGGGCTGTGAATGGGAAATCGGATGTGGAGATGCATACAGAGCATCTTCGCAAGTTGCTTGAGCTCATGCGAAAGCACAAGCTCTACGCGAACCTGAAGAAGTGTATCTTCGGGGCGACCGAGATACCCGTACTTGGGTGTCTCGTGGGGAAGAACGGCGTACGCCCTGACCCAGGAAAGGTCAGAGTGATCAATGAATGGCCTACGCCTTCAAACGTAAAGGAACTGCGGCAGTTCCTTGGACTCGCCACGTACTTGTGCAAGTACGTGAGCAACTACGCGGGCAAGATTCGCCCGCTGTCGCAGCTCTTAAAGAAAGAGGCTGCATGGGAATGGACTGCTGGTTGTCAGCAGGCCTTTGAAGCAGTCAAGCAGGGCTTGACTGAGGCGCCGATCTTGGCGGTGGCCGACCAAGATCGCCCATTCCACGTTGTGTGCGATGCATCCGATTTCGCGATCGGATGCGCACTGATGCAACTCGATCACGAAGGTCGTGATCGTGTGGTTTACTACCAATCGCGTCAGCTGAAGCCAGCTGAGCGCAATTACCCGGTACATGACAAGGAACTCCTTGCCATGAAGTATGCACTCGCAAAGTTTCGAGTGTATCTACTTGGGAGTAGACCATTCGTGGTCTACACCGACCACGCATCGTTGCGTACGGCGATCAAGTCGCCGCACATATCACAAAGAATGGCACGGTGGCTGTCATTCTTTGCTGAATACAACTTCCAGGTTGAGTACAAACCTGGAAGGTTGAATGTCGTGGCCGACGCGCTTTCGCGTCGACCAGATTATGCGGAGCAAGAGGCCGACGCCAACGCAGTTGGCGTCGTCAGGACGCCTACACCCTCGTCGTCCTTGCTGGATGACGTGAAGGCCGCATACGCACATGATGCGGGTGCGAAGCAGTTGTTGGAGTACTTCTCCACACCTTCTGACAAGTCTCGTCAGAAGCTGGCCAAACACCTTCGTGCCCGTGTACACCGTTATCGTGTACACAATGGTCTGCTGCTTTACAGCGCAGTCGACGACAACGCAGATCGCATTGTCGTGCCGGATGATCATGAGCTGAAGCTCAAGATCACGTATGAGTACCACGATGCCCCGACATCGGGACATCCTGGCCGTGAGAAGACATATTTGCTTCTCACGCGTGACTTCTATTGGAGTCACCAGTACAAGTGGGTACGCAAGTACGTTCGTGCTTGCGAGGTATGCCAGCGTGTGAAGCCTGCGCCCAACTCGCAGGCTCCGCTTCAATCACTACCGACTCCGTCGGAGTGCTGGCAGTCCATTTCAATGGACTTTGGTTTTGGTCTTCCGCAAGACAACAAGCGGAGGACTGGTATTGTGGTCTTTGTTGACCGCTTCAGCAAGATGGTGCATCTTGCTGCAGTACCAGCCGAGGTGACAGCCAAACAGACGGCATGTCTGTTTGTCGACATGGTGTTTCGACACCATGGTATGCCACTCGACATCGTGTCGGATCGGGATCCGCGCTTCACAGCGCGATTCTGGCAAGAAGTGTTTACACTTCTTGGGACGCAGTTGTCCATGTCGACTGCGGGTCACCCGCAGACCGACGGACAAACAGAGCGTGTCAACCGCGTGTTGGTTGACACCATGAAGAGCTACGCGCACTCGTTCCGTCAATGGAGCGACTGCTTATCGATGGCGGAGTTCGCCATCAACAACTCGGTGCATGTCTCGACAGGACACACACCGTTCTACGTGAATGCCATGAGGCACCCACGCGTACCGAGCGTACTCGGTGCGGTAGCTCCTTCCGTAAGTGGGGGAGGATATCCGGTTAATTCAAAACAACCGGATAAGCACGCTGATGCGAGCAATGTATCAGCTGTGACGATTTACTGCGCGCAGTCATGGCAACGACAACACAGTGTCTACGACGGGCGTAGACACTTCAAGCGACAACGAACAACACGCGCAGGCCGGGCCTGCTGCGAACAAGGAGCACGAACTGAACCAGGGGTTCAGCTCGGATGCAATGGACTTTGTCCAGCGTCGACAAGCCGTAATTCGGTTTGTCCAAGATGCAATAGCAGCTTCTGTCGATCGACAGAAGCTGAATGCCGATAATACCAGCAGAGGAAACACAAATGAATTTAAAGTTGGTTCATTAGTTCTGTTAGCTACGCAGAACCTAGCTAAACATGCAGTTTCCGATTTCGGAGCGAGCAAGCTTGCTCCGCGCTTCATTGGGCCATTCACCGTGTTGGCGAAGCATGGCAACGCGTACACACTGGACATACCGTCCAGCATGCGCTTGCACCCAACGTTTTACGTTGGGCGACTGAAGCCGTACGTGCAGCACGAGTCACCTACGTCTGGTGACTCGCCAAAGCGCCCTCGAGCGCGGCGACGCGCTTCAAGGCGCCAGAGAGCCTCGTCCCGACCTCGACCTTTACGTTCGAGGTCGTCTGCGCAACCTCCGCGAGCTGAGCCTTTAACAAGCTCAGCTCCTGACGCAGAGCAGCGAACTGCGACGCTTGGAGACGCTCAACAGCCTCCAAGCGAGACTCAAGGTTTGGTTGACCAAACCCGGGGCGTCTCCCCCCCCCCCCCCCCCCCCCCCCATCACCACCACCACACCACCCCCGTTGCGAGACGCATGCGGGGCAACTCGCTGGATCGTCCAGCGAATTGTTGGTCATCGGAACCAGACCCGAGGTCCGGTTCATTTTCGAATTCGTTGGAGAGGATTTCCTCCCCAACACGATACATGGGAATCACGGAATGTCGTGATGGAGGACATTCCGGAAATGGTGACGGCGTACGAAGGCCGCCACCGCCACCTCCGCCGAAGGGCGTAAAACTTGGGCGAGCGCTGTAGTCGCCTACAGCATTCGAATAAGTGCTGCGAATATCCGCAGCACTAGAAGACGCCTGCGCCTGAAAACTGGCGCGCAGGGTCTTGAGGTCGTCAGGTACACACATGGACGTGTACCCGTTAATGTCCCGCTCGGTGATGCGTACTGCTCCTGGGTAGCAGTACTCACAAGCAGTGTCGTAAGGCACTGTGCAAGGAAGTTCGATACCGACTGCACCATGGTGCAGTCGTTCAAGTTTACCACGCTTCGAGAATTTCTCGTAGCGCTCCCGCGCCTGGCTAATCCGGTCGCGATAGCCAGCGGGGTTCTTGTTGAAGTTTTCAACAAAGGCACTCCAACTTTGACAAAGTGCCTGCCACTCGGGCACTTTGCTTCTGCGAGAAGTCTTCTTGCTCGCAAACCATCGAAGCTCATGGAAGAGCCCGATGTAGTAGTCGCGCCTTTGATTCGTTAACGGATCAAAGTGTAATCGCTTCGCGACGTCATCGTCAACGATGGCGTTGCACGAGTACAGCGCGTACAGATTCGGTGGCGCGGTCGCACCGAATCGGCTGCCGATCTCAGACTGAGACGGCATCCACGGCTCGCGCACTGGCTCAGTGCGCGAGGCCGCAACAACAGCGGATGGAGCAGAGTCATCTCCATCCCGCGGAGTCGTCAAGGCTCCAGCGGCAGCGAGCGGTGTTCCACTGCCGCTGCGCGAACGCTTCGAGCCCGAAGCGTTCGGGTCGTCCTCGCGTGGACGACGCAGACCCACATTGGGGTCTGTGTGGCCCGGAGACAAGGTATCCTTGTCTCCTTCGAGTTCCCCCTCCTCGACTTCGCTTCCGTAGTCGAGGGGAACTCCCTCTCCACCCGGAGAGTAGATGCCCACTCCGGTTTCGACAGCAATGATCTTGCCTGTCTTGTTTCGGATGGCATGTTTCTCATGCCATCTCGAGTGGTATCCAGCAACAGAGAGGCGACTCTCTGTTGCCGCGCTTGTCGGCATCGCCGTCGAGGCGATGCCAGAAGCGGTCGTGGCTGAGGCAGCGGCCGTCGTCGCCCTGGAGACGACGACAGCACTTGCTGTTGCCGAAGCGGCCGGCGTCTTGGACGAAGACGTCGTTGGCGTGCTCATTCCCAATGAGCACGTGTTCTCCCGAAGAAAATACGGATTGACGTGTCGAGACCGGCACGTCAAATCCTAACGGGGGGATGGTGTAGCGGGGCTACACATTCGGTTCACCTCCTACCTTAGTGCAACATGCACTAAGGAATACATTCAGGTGACCACTCCACAGGGTGGTCCACATTCATAGCAAAAGGCATATGACTGGTAGAAAGTAACACCTTTCTACCAATGAGAGTCATTCAATAGATAGGGGTTCTGCCAGCCATCCAATGGTAGAACCTCTCATTAGAAATATCAGTTTTAGGAGGAAACCCCATTTACAATCAATACAGTTCTCATTTGGCACCAAAGCTATCGTTCGGTCCATTTATCTAGGTTTATGTATACTTGCGGATACAAGTATACTGAACTTAAGTAAATTACTCCTACGCTTCCTCATACACGTGCGCACACGTGTAAGCTTAAGTAGTGGGTCTAAGCAGACCCATTACAGTCGGGTCTGGGCACGTACTAGACCGGAGTCGCCACGACCGACTCGGAGCTATGCTCCTTAGACACACGGTCGGCTCGATGGTGCAGCCGGTTATCAGCTGCTACCACAGGCCGAGGTGTCAGCATTGCTGACCCTTGTATGCCGAAGCGCAAGCTGCGCTTGTGTTCCGAAGAACCCAGTGTTTAAATTCGCGGCACGAGCCACATGGTTGACGTCGTGCCTGGCGCAATGTATATCGTGCCCGGTCGCCCAGACCTTAACTGAAGAGGAAGACGCGGGTTACTTGGGTAACATAGTTCCACACACCATTCACGGAAGAGGTGGGCCCATGGTGGCTTCACCCGACGTGGGTAACATCGTTCCCACGTCAAGTCGCACAGACTCAAACTGTTCCCGGGCTGGACGAATTCCAGCCGCGGTTGACTCGGTCACCCCGGAGGGGATCGATCGTAAGAGGGGGAGGGGCTCGGAAATACCTCTCCTCCCAAGTCTCTAGAGAGACTAGCTTCCTCACGGAAGCTGTTGTTGGCATGAGCCAACAACTGTACAGCATCAGTGCTGCACGCTTGCGGCACTTGAGGCAGCCGTGGTACATTGAGCACAGCCCCGTACGCCGACGCGGTCACATGTGGTGATGAGTGCCGTGCATGCTTGCACGCACTCGGAACATCTCAATGTTCTAGTGGTAGCCGTAGTACACGGCGAACCACTGACGTATGGGCTCACAGGCCCGTACGCCATCGTGGTCTTGGAAAAGACCGAGTGTCGTGCAGGCTTGCACACACTCCGACCGTGCCCTGGTCTTGGCGATGCACGAAGCAATCGCCGGCACCAGAGTGAAGGTGGTAGAGAGTGCATGTAGCTCCCACCATGCTTCAAGTACCGATAGGTACCTCGGTGGCGATGTCCGACATCGAAGCGTCTATGGTACGACGACCTAGACGCGGGGTGGAGCTTGATGCTCTACCCGAAATGCTCTTAGTGATGAGCAGGCTGCTAATGGCAGCCGTCGTATCACTACGACGAAGCACGATGCTTAGTGCTTTGGTCAACGAATGACCTGAGCGCGTGTACGGCGTCGATGCTTCACGCGCTCAGCCATGACTAGCGTGGCCCATGCGGGTCCGCTATCATGACAGGAGGTGAGCTGCGAGCTCCCTCCACTCTTGGGCTATGTGATGCCCGGGATGGTGTCGACCCACACGGGAGACACAACACACACGAAGGTCAGGGAGGGCCCACGGCTCCTCCCAACTGAACTGCAGGTAGTCAAGGAGAACCACCGCAAGTTTGGATGCAGTAGCATCCCGTGCCGAAGCACTGAGCGCTTGCTAGCGCTGCAACGCGAGTTGCTAAGGACGTCGGCTTCGCGGCCGACATTGTCCTTTGTGCAAGGAAGCACCTCGCAGTGTCCGCCACGGACACAAGTCACTGCGTGACTGTCGAGAGGGCGCGCCAGCCGTGCTGTGGCTGCGCCCGGGAATTCCCAATTTGGGAGTTCCAATTCTCTCCCTTCTGATTGGAGAATAAGGTGTGATTCTCAGATAAGTGGGGGAGGATGTAACGGGGTACACTGAAGTGTACCCGTGTTACCTAAAGAGTGACGGGACGTCTCTCTTTTGTGCCCATGGTACGTGGTACCGGTTGGCGGTGAGCCAACCATTGGGCACTTGTTTAGCTTTTACTATAGTTGACTTAGAGTTTGTAAGGATCAAGCTTGGCTCACCTATAAAATATATTCAGTCTTTAAACCTACCGTCTAAGTCGTAGTCGGTTCCCTTAGTCGGGGAACCGTGAACTTGTTGTTCACCGAGAGCTTACGCTCTCTAGCACTTCCTCTGTGCAAGGTGCTGTGTGCCCCGTCACACTTGGTAGCACTTGTAGTCAATCCACGCCTACGCGGGTAGGATTGGACTACCTGAATCCTCTGTGGTCTCAAAGCCTGAGCCACTATGGAACGAAGTGAGTTTCCTCACTTGAACGACTCGCAGTTCGAGCCCGTTCGAAAGATGGGAGGCATCTTTGGGAGGGATGTCTTCCGAGGCTTGGCGTCGGTGATGCCAGCGGAGCAAGTCGAACGCGTGAACGCGTTCGACACGTATGAGCGTGAGCTCATTGCTCACGTGCAGGGAAACCTGCAGGCCTCTGTGGCCGAGCCGAAGCCGGTCCAGCCGAAGCGTTTGCGGCTGGCTGTGCCTGCGTTCGAAGGGAAGGAAGGTGAAAACCTTCACTTCTGGATCCGAGAAGTTGAGATCGCCATGAGGGCGGGTCTCATCTCGGATCAGGGACTTCGCGTTGCGTTCGCGTTGTCCAACCTAAGCGGTCGTGCCAAGAATTGGGCGTACACGCTGGAGACGACGTCTCCTGGATGCTTTGCATCCTGGGAACAGTTGTGCGAGCGGCTTCGCGCTGCTTTTCTCCCGGCGAACGATGCGTTCCGCCAGCGCTCCCGCTTCCTCGCCTGTAAGCAAGGGAAGCGCGAGCTGTACGAGTACGTACAAGAGATGCGCACGTTGGCATCATCGTTGGTGGGGAACCAATTTCCACACGTGGAAGTTCAAGATGCAGGTGGTGCTCGAGGAGCGCGAACTGTGGGAAGTGACGAGTGGGGAAGTGAAGCTGGAGCACTGCATGACCACGGCGGATCAAGCGACGTTCAAGAGGAAGTCGCGTAAGGCGCTGGCGATCATCTGTCTCGCGATGGAGGACTCGCAGCTGCCGCTGGTTCGCTCGGCCAAGGACGCGCATGATGCATGGTCAAGACTGGAAGGACACTTCGAGAAGAAGAGTTTGGCCAACAAGCTCTTTCTTCGTCGGCGTTTCTTCACGACGATGATGGACGAAGGTGATGATGTGCTGGAGCACATCAGCAAGCTCAAGACGCTGGCGGAGCAGCTCGACGCGGTTGGCGCTCCGGTCAGCGAGGACGACTTGGTGATCACGCTTCTGGGCAGTCTGAGCGAGTCGTACCAGTTCCTGATCACGGCGTTGGAGTCGAGAGCCGACTCGCTGTCGTGGGAACTCGTGACATCTCGGCTGCTGCATGAGGACATGAAGCGCAAGGAACAAGGTGGCAGCGGCGTCGACGGAGCCGCGCACGGCCAAGGTCAAGCGTTCATGACGAGAGACAACAAGCGCAAAGGACGTCCGGTGAAGAAGACCGGGGCGTGCCATAACTGCGGCAAACAAGGACATTGGATCGCGGAGTGTCCCTCGCGGGTCCAGAACGACGCTGAGCGATATCGGTCGCAGCGTGCGAACGTCGCGCAGGACGAAGAAGATCCTGGCGACTACCTTTTCTCGGTTGGTCGTACGAGCAGTGCCGCCAAGCCGAGTGACATGTGGCTGGTCGACTCGGGTGCGACGCAGCACATGGCCAAAAGACTTTGGTCGGTTGATGGCAAAATGCAAAGTGATTGATTTAGGTCCTTAGTTCGCAAACTCCCTTGCTACCTCTAAGCCTACTGGATTCTCTACTGGATACACTCTACTGGATTCCTTACCGGATACTGAGTTGCTTCAGCCAATCAGCGACTGCCACGTGGATGCCCATCTTGTACCCACAGTCTTGTACCCACGTGTCCCGTAATCCCCGTAGCGTAAACAGCGTCCCATCATCAGTGTCCCGCGTCCCATCATCAGCGTCCCGTCAACACAGGAATGATTGCGGTCCCACTGAGTGAAGGTCATGCCGGTATCCTACCGGTATACGGCAGCTGCCCGAGGCGCCTTCTTGACAACACTCCCACTCGACTCGACAGCGATTGCACCTTGGATCCCGAGCTTGGTCCGAAGAACTTGGAACTGCACCGCAGTAATCGCCTTCGTCATGATGTCTGCCAGCATGTCGGTTGTCGAAATATACTTGACCGTCTTCCACCTTCTCGCGCACGAAGTGGTAGCGAATGTCGATGTGCTTGGTGCGCTTGTGGAACTGCGGGTTCTTGGTCAACGCGATGGAGCCTTGATTGTCCTCGTAGATCTTGACCGCTTCTTCGCTTGCCATCTCGCCGAGCTCGCACAGGAACACCTTGAGCCACACTGCCTCTTGTGTTGCCTCCGATAGCGCCATGTACTCTGCTTCCGTTGAAGACAGCGCCACCGTCCGCTGTTTC
Organism: Phytophthora ramorum; assembly: GCF_020800215.1. Lineage (NCBI taxonomy): Eukaryota > Oomycota > Peronosporomycetes > Peronosporales > Peronosporaceae > Phytophthora > Phytophthora ramorum. The sequence continues at coordinate 4,385,820 of NW_027150648.1, read as the reverse complement.
TTGCTCCTCCAGCTGATGCATCCGCCGTTCATCATGAACGCGTAGCCGCTTGTGCTCCGTCTTGACTCGATGTCGCCGGCCCAGTCCGCATCCGAATAGCCTTGAAGTCCATCGTGGCAGCTTGCTTGAAATTCGATGCCGTGTGTCTTGGTACCTTGAATGTACCTGAACACCCTCTTGAGCGCCTGCCAGTGTGTCGGGCACGGGTCCGCAGCAAACTGGCTCAGCACTCCCACTGCAGCAGCCAGGTCCGGACGAGTGCCTACCATGAGGTACATGAGGCATCCCACCGCGTTCCGGTATGGCACGTTGACCATGGTCTCGTCGTGCTTGCAGCCGCCCTCGCACATGGCCTTCGTCAGCTTGAGACCGGGATCCTGTGGCGTCTTGACAGGGTTGCTCTTGTCCATGCTGAACTTCTGCAGGATGTCTTTGGCGAACTTGGTCTGCCGCATCGACATCTTGCCAGTCACCACGTCTTGCTCGATCTCCATCCCGAGGAAGTACTTGAGCTGACCCATGTCCATCATCTCGAAGCGGTGACTGAGCGCCTGCTTGGTGTCGAGGAGCATCTTGTCGCTGCTGCTGGCGAGGACCAAGTCGTCAACGTAGAGCGCCACGAAGATCATGTCTTAGCCGTCACGCTTCAGGTAGACGCAGTGATCGGACTCGCACTTCTTGAACCCCAGCTTGAGCATGAAGTCGTCGATGGTCTGGTTCCACATGCGCGGCGACTGCTTCAGTCCGTACAGCGACCGCTTGAGCTTGCATACGTGGTCCGGGTGGTCTTCGTCCACATAGCCATCCGGCTGTGCCATGTAGATGTCTTCGTCCAGCACACCGTTGAGGAACGCAGTCTTGACATCCATCTGGTGCAGCTTGAGACTGTACTTGGCAGCTAGACTCAGTACGATCCGGATGGACGTGAACTTGGCCACGGGTGCGAAGATCTCGTCGTAGTCGATGCCGTACTTCTGCGAAAACCCCTTGGCCACCAGTCGCGCCTTGAACCGCTCAATCTCTCCAGCTTGGTTCTCCTTCACGCGAAACACCCATCTGCAGCCGATCGCCTTGCGTCCCTTCGGCAGTGGTACGACATCCCACGTGTCGTTCTTGAGCAGCGAGTCACACTCCGAGTCGCACGCCTCCTTCCACTTGACTGCGTCGCTGGATTCCATCGCCGACTTGAACGTGGTCGGCATTTCTCCCACTGAATCCACGACGTACGCAGCTTCGAAGTCTTGACTTTCTTGAGCCGCAGCCGACATCTCGTCCAGAGTCTGGTGTCGACTCTGCGACGCATACCGCTTGGCACTTGGAACCTCCGTGACTTCCTCCAGCGACTGTGTCCGCGGGTGTCGCTTGTTGCCGGGCCCGAAGTCTTCGTCCCGCGCAGCTTCCTCTTCTTCCTCTTCTTCGTTATCGTCTTCATCCGACTGCGACGAATCTTGATCCGTCGTCTCTTCATCTTGGATGACCACCACCTCCCTCTGGTGGTAGTCGCGTCTCCCACTGTCGAAGACGTCCTCCATGAACTGCGCGTCGCGGCTCACCAGCACGCGACTGCTCTCCAGTTCTTCGAATCGATACGCTTTCTCGTGCTCCGAGTACCCCAGGAACCGACAGCGCACCGACCGAGCGTCGAACTTGGTGCGCTTCGCCTTCGGCACGTGCACATACGCGTGGCAACCGAAGACCTTGAGATTGGCCAGCAGCGGCTTCTTGCCCGTCCAAACTTGGTGCGGAGACTTGTCGTGGCTGATGGCGCGCGTCGGACACCGATTACGGAGGAACGCAGCCGTCATCACCGCTTCACCCCAATACGTCTTGGGCAATCCGGCATGTTCCAGCATGCAGCGCGCACACTCCACCAACGTCCGGTTCATCCGCTCGGCGACTCCATTCAGCTGAGGCGTGTACGGCGGAGTGAACTTCTGCACGATACCACGGTCCGCACAGAACTTGGCCATCGCGCCGGAAGTGTACTCGCCACCGTTGTCGTTCCGGAGTGTCTTCACGCGCTTGCCGGTCTGAGTTTCAGCAAACGCCACAAACTCCGCGAACTTGGCAGCCACCTCGGACTTGTTCCTCAGCAAATACACGACGCAGAAGTGTGACTTGTCGTCGATGAACGTGACGAAGTAGCGCTTGCCTCCAAACGTTGGCGTCTGCATGGGGCCGCACACATCGCTGTGAACCACCTCCAGCACGTGCTTCGCACGGTTCGGGGACGACTTCATGTAGCTCACTCGCGTTTGCTTGCCGAGTGCACACCCGTCGCACAGCTCCCACTGCTTCACCGACGTCATGTCGATGCCAACACCGTAGCTCTTCTTGACGATGGCGTCTAGACCGCCATGGCCAATGTGACCAAGTCGGAGGTGCCAGAGGTACGACGTGGTGTCCCCTTGGCGATCCTTCGAACTTGCCGCATTGGCCTCGTCAGGCATCATCGGAGTCATGCACAGCTTGAACAGCCCTTTGCCCTCACGAGCGCCGAGCTGCCACTTGAGACCCTTGTTGTCCGCGAAGCACCCGTCGCTCTCGAAGGTCACTGGCCCGACGTCCTTGGTGAAGCGGCCGACCGAAAACAGGTTGCGCGACAGCTTCGGGATATGCCACACATTCGTGAGCACACCCTTCTTCATGCCGCGCGGCGTCTTCATCGACATGACAATGTCGCCGGTCCCCACCGCCTGAACCACACCGTCGTCCGCGAGATGCACGTCCACCGGAGCCATCTTCTTGTAGTTCCTCATGTACGTCTTGGAACTCGTCATGTGCTGCGTCGCACCCGAGTCGACCAGCCACATGTCACTCGGCTTGGCGGCACTGCTCGTACGACCAACCGAGAAAAGGTAGTCGCCAGGATCTTCTTCGTCCTGCGCGACGTTCGCACGCTGCGACCGATATCGCTCAGCGTCGTTCTGGACCCGCGAGGGACACTCCGCGATCCAATGTCCTTGTTTGCCGCAGTTGTGGCACGCCCCGGTCTTCTTCACCGGTCGGCCCTTGCGCTTGTTGTCTCTCGTCATGAACGCTTGACCTTGGCCGTGCGCGGCTCCGTCGACGCCACCGCCACCTTGTTCCTTGCGCTTCATGTCCTCATGCAGCAGCCGAGATGTCACGAGTTCCCACGACAGCGAGTCGGCTCTCGACTCCAACGCCGTGATCAGGAACTGGTACGACTCGCTCAGACTGCCCAGAAGCGTGATCACCAAGTCGTCCTCGCTGACCGGAGCGCCAACCGCGTCGAGCTGCTCCGCCAGCGTCTTGAGCTTGTTGATGTGCTCCAGCACATCATCACCTTCGTCCATCATCGTCGTGAAGAAACGCCGACGAAGAAAGAGCTTGTTGGCCAAACTCTTCTTCTCGAAGTGTCCTTCCAGTCTTGACCATGCATCATGCGCGTCCTTGGCCGAGCGAACCAGCGGCAGCTGCGAGTCCTCCATCGCGAGACAGATGATCGCCAGCGCCTTACGCGACTTCCTCTTGAACGTCGCTTGATCCGCCGTGGTCGTGCTGTAGCGGGGCTACACATTCGGTTCACCTCCTACCTTAGTGCAACATGCACTAAGGCACACATTCAGGTGACCACCACAGGGTGGTCCACATTCATAGCAAAAGGCATATGACTGGTAGAAAGTAACACCTTTCTACCAATGAGAGTCATTCAATAGATAGGGGTTCTGCCAGCCATCCAATGGCAGAACCTCTCATTAGAAATATCAGTTTTAGGAGGAAACCCCATTTACAATCAATACAGTTCTCATTTACCACCAAAGCTTCCGTTTGGTTCATTTATCTAGGTTTAAGTATACTTGTGGATACAAGTATACTGAACTTAAGTAATTTACTCCTACGCTTCCTCCTACACGTGCGCACACGTGTAAGCTTAAGTAGTGGGTCTAAGCAGACCCATTACACCTGGTAGCACTTTGTAGTCCGTCCAACGACCGACTAACACGTTCGTATGGAATACGAACGCGGGGCTGAGAACCTGCCCTCGGACAGTAACATGTCCGTGGGTAGCCCAAACACGTCTGCAACGCATGTTGCGCGTGCAGACTGCCCCCACCTGTCGGAACCAGAGTGGGAGGCCCTCCAACGACTGTCAACAGTCATTGGGGAAGCGGCGGTAGCAACGATGTTGCGAACGCTATCACCGACGGAGCAACACGGTGTTGCTCTGGGTTTCATCGTGAAGGAACAGCGTGAAACCGCTGCTCGAACTTCGGTGTCGCCATCGGCCACACCGCGCGTGGAGTCATTAAAACTCCACGTAAGCAGCTACGTTGGAAGAGAGGGCGAACCTCTCCTCCGTTGGCTTGTCGAGGTCGACACTGCCATTACGGCTCGACGTATCGTCGACCCGTTGTCGAAGGTTGCGTTCGCCATGTCATGTCTTGGCGGACGAGCGAGGAGTTGGGCGTACGGACGCCGACTCACAGATCCTACGTGCTTTAGCACGTACGAAGAGTTCAAGGAGGAGCTCAAACTAGCGTTTGAGCCCCCGCAAAACGAGTTCCGATCGAGGGCGGAGTTCCTCGATCTGCAACAGGGCAAGCATGACGTGCATGCTTACGCCCAAAGGGCACGGTACTTGGTCTCGAACATCGTGACCAACCCGATTGACGAGGCGACAAAGGTCGTCACGTTCATGAAGGGCCTTAGAGATGGGCCTGTGAAGACCTATCTCTTCCGAGAGTATCCAAATACTCTCGAGGCTGCAATTGCGCTTGCAATGCAAGAAGAGTTTAGCCTGCGGCAGGCTAAACTGCATGTGAACGCCCCACGGCTGATGTCACGACCGGTGGCAAGGCCGTCGGGAGGTCCCGAACCAATGGACCTCTCGAGTGCGACCGCTGCTGGTCCCCAGCAGCGTCGTGTATCAACGAATGTGCGTTGTTTCCGCTGCGGAAACATCGGTCACTATGCCCGCGAGTGCACAGCACCTGTGCACGCGGCGAGGAGCCGTCGTGGCGATACTGGGTATCGTCACGGGCAATCAAAAAACTAAAGGGACCAGCAGGCGCGGGGCGCCCTGCTGGTGATGCGATCGAGCGTGTCGACATCGGACACGCTGCAATGAAGATCGCTGCCCCCAGTGAGAGTCAATCTCACTGCAAGAAGCAAGATGACAAGCCGAACCTTGTCATCCTGAAGGTAAGCTCGAAGAGAGAGAAGTCTCTTCGTGCTCTAGTGGACTGTGGAGCGTCGAACAACTTTGTTCGACTGCAGAGCCTTCCAAGGCTTGACTTCGAGGAGGTGGAAACACCTCGAAGTCTATTGGAAGTGAGGCTAGCAACGGGTGTCGTTGTTAGAACCGAGAAGCGTATCGTACGCGTACGCTTCTCGTATCAAGAGAAGGAGTTCGTCGACGAGCTTATCGTCCTCGAACTGGACGATAAGTTCGATATGGTGTTGGGCATGCCGTGGCTTGCACGGCATGATCCGGTGATCGACTGGATGAAACGCACGATCGTGCGCTTCGGGAGCAGCAGCAGCGCGACAGAGAGCGATGGCCCTGTCGGCGCAGCACATGCACCACGTGGTGCATGCGGCCCTCCATCAGAGACAGCGCGGAATGCGGCTGTCTCCGGTCACCCCAAGCGAACGCCAACGACTGCGAGAGTCGTTGGAAGAAGATGTGAAACGAATCAGCAGGGCCTGGTTCAATCCGATTCGAGAGGGTCTCGAAGCGTCCGGAGCGACGCGGTAGTGTCGACAGGTAATGTCGACACACAATTGGTCGAAAGACACTCCGCCGTTAGGCGTAGAGGTAAAGAAGACGCGTCGGCTCTGGGAGCCGACGCTGCAAGCAGTGCGGACGGTTGCAAACGTCCCGCACCGGAAATGCTTGCGAGCTCGCGTGCAGCCGGGCTGCACGACGAAGCGGTGCGCGATCAAGCCGGGCTTGAACGCGTGCGCCCGCGGGTAAAACCCGCCGGCGAATACAAGGAACAACTGTCCACGGCCGGGCCTGGACAAGAAGAAACTCGCGGAGCCGGGCTCCGCACGAGAAGTGAACGGCGCAAGCGAGAAAAGCTGCGCAAGTCTCGGTCAGGGACCGAGACGCTACAAGCAGTGTCTGCCGGGCAGACACAGGAGTTGGAGACGACCGTCGAGACATTGAATGTCTTGACGCGTACGAGTATTGGTCTCCAATACAAGAAGATGAGGCTGAATAATCCTCCGACGTTAGCGTCGGAGTTGATGTCGCTCCCAGTCACAAGCTGGAAGCGTTTCGCTCGCGAACTGCACGATGGACGCATCGAGCAGATCTGCATCCTCTCGGACGTCGAGAGGATGACGTGTGAAGCAGAAGAGCTGAATCAGCTCATCTCTGAGGGCGCGGACGCCCTCAGCGCGAAGTCGAAGAAGGAACGCTTCGACGAGCAAGGCTGGGACTCGCTCAAGGCGAGCCCCTTTTACAAGGTCTTGCGTGAGTACAAGGATGTACTCCCGGACGACATTCCTGCGGAGTTACCGCAGGACAAGGGTGTTCAGCACGAGATTGATCTCGTGCCGGGAACGAAGTACTGCGTCACGCGACAGTGGCCACTGCCGCGTGAGCAAGTCAAGGCAATCGACGACTTCTTTGAAAGTCGTCGCAATGCAGGACAAGTGCGGGAATCGAAGTCCCCGCACAGCGCGCCTACGTTCTGTGTGAAGAAACCACAGGGCGGGTGGCGCATCGTTCATGCGTATAACAAGCTGAACGATGCGACGGTACCGGCGCAGACGCCGATACCTCGAAAAGATGTGATCATCGATTCGATGACCTCGAGTACTATCTTCAGTACTCTGGATCTGAGAGACGGGTTCTATCAGATCCTCATGCGTGAGAGTGATATCCCTCTCACAGCGGTAAGCACTCCGAGCGGCATGCTCTGGGAGTGGCTCGTGATGCCGCAGGGGCTGAAGAACGCCCCAGCGACGTTCAACAGGTGCGTCACGCACTTGTTGCGCTCGGTGCGCGACTTCGCACCGAGCTATTTCGACGACGTGTTCATTCACAGCCGGGCTGTGAATGGGAAATCGGATGTGGAGATGCATACAGAGCATCTTCGCAAGTTGCTTGAGCTCATGCGAAAGCACAAGCTCTACGCGAACCTGAAGAAGTGTATCTTCGGGGCGACCGAGATACCCGTACTTGGGTGTCTCGTGGGGAAGAACGGCGTACGCCCTGACCCAGGAAAGGTCAGAGTGATCAATGAATGGCCTACGCCTTCAAATGTAAAGGAACTGCGGCAGTTCCTTGGACTCGCCACGTACTTGTGCAAGTACGTGAGCAACTACGCGGGCAAGATTCGCCCGCTGTCGCAGCTCTTAAAGAAAGAGGCTGCATGGGAATGGACTGCTGATTGTCAGCAGGCCTTCGAAGCAGTCAAGCAGGGCTTGACTGAGGCGCCGATCTTGGCGGTGGCCGACCAAGATCGCCCATTCCACGTGGTGTGCGATGCATCCGATTTCGCGATCGGATGCGCACTGATGCAACTCGATCACGAAGGTCGTGATCGTGTGGTTTACTACCAATCGCGTCAGCTGAAGCCAGCTGAGCGCAATTACCCGGTACATGACAAGGAACTCCTTGCCATGAAGTATGCACTCGCAAAGTTTCGAGTGTATCTACTTGGGAGTAGACCATTCGTGGTCTACACCGACCACGCATCGTTGCGTACGGCGATCAAGTCGCCGCACATATCACAAAGAATGGCACGGTGGCTGTCATTCTTTGCTGAATACAACTTCCAGGTTGAGTACAAACCTGGAAGGTAGAATGTCGTGGCCGACGCGCTTTCGCGTCGACCAGATTATGCGGTGCAAGAGGCCGACGCCAACGCAGTTGGCGTCGTCAGGACGACTACACCCTCGTCGTCCTTGCTGGACGAAGTGAAGGCCGCATACGCACATGATGCGGATGCGAAGCAATTGGTGGAGTACTTCTCCACACCTTCTGACAAGTCTCGTCAGAAGCTGGCCAAACACCTTCGTGCCCGTGTACACCGTTATCGTGTACACAATGGTCTGCTGCTTTACAGCGCAGTCGACGACAACGCAGATCGCATTGTCGTGCCGGATGATCATGAGCTGAAGCTCAAGATCACGTACGAGTACCACGATGCCCCGACATCGGGACATCCTGGCCGTGAGAAGACATATTTGCTTCTCACGCGTGACTTCTATTGGAGTCACCAGTACAAGTGGGTACGCAAGTACGTTCGTGCTTGCGAGGTATGCCAGCGTGTGAAGCCTGCGCCCAACTCGCAGGCTCCGCTTCAATCACTACCGACTCCGTCGGAGTGCTGGCAGTCCATTTCAATGGACTTTGGTTTTGGTCTTCCGCAAGACAACAAGCGGAGGACTGGTATAGTGGTCTTTGTTGACCGCTTCAGCAAGATGGTGCATCTTGCTGCAGTACCAGCCGAGGTGACAGCCAAACAGACGGCATGTCTGTTTGTCGACATGGTGTTTAGACACCATGGTATGCCACTCGACATTGTGTCGGATCGGGATCCGCGCTTCACAGCGCGATTCTGGCAAGAAGTGTTTACACTTCTTGGGACGCAGTTGTCCATGTCGACTGCGGATCACCCGCAGACCGACGGACAAACAGAGCGTGTCAACCGCGTGCTGGTTGACACCATGAAGAGCTACGCGCACTCGTTCCATCAATGGAGCGACTGCTTGCCGATGGCGGAGTTCGCCATCAACAACTCGGTGCATGTCTCGACAGGACACACACCGTTCTACGTGAATGCCATGAGGCACCCACGCGTACCGAGCGTACTCGGTGCGGTAGCTCCTTCCGTAAGTGGGGGAGGATATCCGGTTAATTCAAAACAACCGGATAAGCACGCTGATACAAGCAATGTATCAGCTGTGACGACTCGCGCACGTACTGCGCGCAGTCATGGCGACGACAAGACAGTGTCTACGACGGGCGTAGACACTTTAAACGACAACGAACATCACGCACAGGCCGGGCCTGCTGCGAACAAGGAGCACGAACTGAACCAGGGGTTCAGCTCGGATGCAATGGACTTTGTCCAGCGTCGACAAGCCGTAATTCGGTTTGTCCAAGATGCAATAGCAGCTTCTGTCGATCGACAGAAGCTGAATGCCGATAACACCGGCAGAGGAAACACAAATGAATTCAAAGTTGGTTCATTAGTTCTGTTAGCTACGCAGAACCTAGCTAAACATGCAGTTTCCGATTTCGGAGCAAGCAAGCTTGCTCCGCGCTTCATTGGGCCATTCACCGTGTTGGCGAAGCATGGCAACGCGTACACACTGGACATACCGTCCAGCATGCGCTTGCACCCAACGTTTTACGTTGGGCGACTGAAGCCGTACGTGCAGCACGAGTCACCTACGTCTGGTGACTCGCCAAAGCGCTCTCGAGCGCGGCGACGCGCTTCGAGACGCCAGAGAGTCTCGTCCCGACCTCGACCTTTACGTTCGAGGTCGTCTGCGCAACCTCCGCGAGCTGAGCCTTTAACAAGCTCAGCTCCTGACGCAGAGCAGCGAACTGCGACGCTTGGAGACGCTCAACAGCCTCCAAGCGAGACTCAAAGTTTGGTTGACCAAACCCGGGGCGTCTTCCCGCCCCCCCCCCCACCCCCGTTGCGAGATGCACGCGGGGCAACTCGCTGGATCGTCCAGCGAATTGTTGGTCATCGGAACCAGACCCGAGGTCCGGTTCATTTTCGTATTCGTTGGAGAGGATTTCCTCCCCAACACGATACGTGGGAATCACGGAATGTCCTGATGGAGGACATTCCGGAAATGGTGACGGCGTACGAAGGCCGCCACCGCCACCTCCGCCGAAGGGCGTAAAACTTGGGCGAGCGCTGTAGTCGCCTACAGCATTCGAATAAGTGCTGCGAATATCCGCAGCACTAGAAGACGCCTGCGCCTGAAAACTGGCGCGCAGGGTCTTGAGGTCGTCAGGTACACACATGGACGTGTACCCGTTGACGTCCCGCTCGGTGATGCGTACTGCTCCGGGGTAGCAGTACTCACAAGCAGTGTCATAAGGCACTGCGCAAGGAAGTCCAATACCGACTGCACCATGGTGCAGTCGTTCAAGTTTATGTGGTGGAGCGGGATCACGAAATTGCTGACGCGATCGCAACTCACCAACGGTTGCCCGGACTGCCGACTGTCGGAGGGGGTACTCCGTTGATCCGGCGGATCTTGACCTTACAGCTCACCTTGTGTACCCGACGGCTTGGGCGGGTTACGCTCTTCCGGTAATCACGCGAGGAAAGTCAGTGGTGAGCAGGGCAGAACTGGGGCTTGAGGGCCCTTCAGGTATGGGGGGTGGTTGGCTGCCACGCGGATATGCTTCACGCAGCAGTCGGTTCGGGTGACGATCGTGTGTGATCGATCACGGGGTGTGTCCTTTACGGGGTCCTTTTCGATGCTTGCCGCCTCCTATGGCGGGGTCTTGATGAGTTGGAGGGAGAAGGGGAGCGCACCTGGCCAAGCTATCCAGGGGCTTCCGCGTTCTCGCTTGAGTCACTTCAGGTGGTTGTCCGGTCGTCGGGTAGGCCAATATACTTCCTTCCCCGGAATTCGGAAGACCACTTGCGTGCTACAAGGAAAATCTCTCTCTGTTTATCCATTAAGAACTACGTGCCTATCCCCCATCTCTCTTGCGTATCTCATGATTGCTGACATTCTTGGACCTCCGATGTGCCGGTATTTGTGGTACGTGCTGATCTGATCGGCTGATTTGTACCCATGTCAATCTGGTCGGTCGATCGGAACCCATGTTGATCCGATCGGTTGATCTGAACTCATGTACCCAACTTGTGGTACCGCGACCAAATCTGCCAAGATCGGAATGATGGTCTTCACATTCACCATCCGGTCGTCCGACCGTTGATGCCGCCCATCCCAGGTCCAAAGCCATCCATCCGAGCCCATCAACCAATCACCTGGTCGGACACGATCAATCCATCTCCCAAAACTTCTGGTCACTTCTCCACAACCGCCCCCTGTGCGAGAGGCGATTGTACAGCACTCAACTCTCGCCACAGTCTCCAACTTGCCGCAGTGCACCTACTCCTCCGACCGGGTCTGGTCGTGCGCCGTTCACGGCCATCTGCCATCTGCCTCCGCCATGCCATCCAGCGACCGATCGTCGGCAACCCCTTCGCCTTCATCCGCTTCAAGCACTGCTTCTCCTGATGTAATCGACGCCGAACCGGCGTTGCCTCCCGTCGTCCCAGACATTACGCGCGCTATCCCCCAGGCATTGCGCCATGGCACGCTGCGTGGGCTCAGTGCATATGCTGCATCGCCTCCAGCCGGTATTACACCGGCTGCGCAAGCTCCGACAACCGCCCCCGTCCCGATGTCGATCACCACGTTGTCCCAAGCGGATCGCGACACACTGCAGGCGTCGCGCGCCACATTGGACCGGATACTCGGCCACCTGAGCGATCAAGATGCGGTCCAAGGAATATACGCCGATTTGGCGCAAGATCACGTCGCCCTGCAGGCCCGAGCCCACGAACTAGAGCAAGAGCTGGATCGTGTGTACTCGTCGTCGACGACCTTCGTGCAATCTGCTCAGGAGCAGTATTCGGCGCTGTTTCGCGATCATCAGGGTACGCGTCTCGCGTTAGCTGACGCTCACAATGCCCTGGCAAACCGACTCGACAACAGCCGCGCTCTCGACACGGCTCGCACGTTACTCGCCGCAGAACGTCGATCGCACGACGAGGATGTGGTATTCCTCCACGACCGGATCGGTGCTCTCGAGCGACAGGTCTCCGATCTGCAGGCGCGGGTCAACGCTCCATCGCCCCGAGCGCGATCAAATCGATCTTCTCGTCTCAGCCGTCACATAGTGGTCCAGCAGCGAAACTTGGTGGAGTTGGGTGCGTGTCGCGATCGGGTGCTTGCTGACCTACAGCGTTCCCGTGGCGATCTGCAAACATCCGAGTCGACTCGCCGCCAACTCGAGACGAGCGTACGAGACTATGAGACCCAAGTCAAGAGCCTCGAAGACCGCCTTGGTGACCTTCAACGCGACATGGACCGCCAACTTTCGGCCACGCATCGCCATGTGGCGCGTAGTAACACTGAACGCGACCAGTTTCGCCGTCAGGCCTCCGACGCCTCCACTCAGCTCCAAGCGGTCAGAGATCAACTCCAACGGACGATCACCGAACGCGACCAGGCCGCGACTTTGCTGTTGTCCTCCCGTACGTATGCGTTGCCTGCCTATGTCAACTTCCGTGCTAACTGTATGTCGTTTCGTTCTTTTCCAGGTTCCACTGTGGCTTCTCTGAGGGCTGCCATCGCTCGCTTGGAAGGTGAAGTGACTCGCCTCCAGGGCGATCGCAATCGCGTGCAAGTTTTACAGCGGGAGAATGCCACCCTGGCTGGAGATTTGACCGCTTCCCGTGCTGATCGCGCGGCACTGATTGATTCGCGTGATCGAGCTGTCCGTGAGTGTGATGCCATCCGCCAACGTGTGGCAGGGCTGATCTCCTTTGTCCAGCCCAGTGGCAATCCCCAAGATGAGAGTGCAGACAGACGCGAGGCCGACGACGGGGATGGTGCAGTCGATGAAGACGGCGATTATGACGGAGATGCCGACGACGATGAAGCCAGCATCGAGGATGGAAACGGTCCGCGGCGTTTGAATCTGCAACCTTCTCGTCGGCGGCGTACACGATCGTTTTCACAATCACCTCCTCCGCCATTACGGCGTTCTCGCCATGCGTCTTCTGGTCGTCACTCGCGATCTCCATCACACACTTCCTCACGCCATTCTGGACAGCGACTTCGGGGAGGCAGCGGTAGCAGAGCCACTTCCCCACAGGCTACTCCCGATCTGAGTGATGATGAAGAAGACACATTGGCTGCGCTTTCTCGATCTCGTGCATCTGATCGTCGGCGTCGACAATCCCGCGACTCTTCCCCCCGAGGGTCACCCCATCGGCCGATTAACGTTGGTTCTTCTGGCTCCGACGCCGAGGGTTCGGCAGACGGCGCTGGTGGACCTCCTGGTGGTTCACCTGACTCTCCGGGTAGCCCTGCCGATTCTCCACCTGGTGGTGGCTCACCTGATTCTTCAAGTAGTGACGGCAGCGTACCCCGTCGCGATCGTACGCATCGGAATACTATACTGGGGCGTCAGGAGTACGATCGCTTGGAAGGCACAGCTGTGCCTCGTGATCAATGGATTCCTGGATATCGCGAGCGCGTGCGACGCCCCGCTGCGGATGTCGCCCCGTGGGACGCTCGATACATGCGTCGTATCAGTGTCCTCGAGTTGGATTTGGACTTGCTGTTCCATCACTTCTGTCGGCCACGTAATTGGTTGATTCCTGAGCGTGCAGCTCGTGCTCCACGTGATCATGCTTGGCGGTCAGATCTGATCACCGCGGCTCACGTCCGGGCGTTGTACGCGACGCGCCCCTGGGAGACTCTCCACACTGCCGTCACCCCGATTTCGTTCGTGCTCGTGGGTTGGTTTGCAACCATGGCTCGTCAATATGCGGACCTGATACACGAGCATGCACAGGCCGTGTGGGAGTCGTTGCACTACTTCTCCATCAGCACCAGCAGTCGTCGCGGGGACGTTTACCTGGATACTCTCGCCGCTACCCGAAAACAGCGGCAATCACGATTCGGTGCTCGCTGGAAGTTTTTTCTTCGGACGATCTTGCGTGGACTGGTCGAGGGTCGGTGTGATTTGGACATTCTGCTCGATCCTTTCTTCATGCACCGACCTCGGCCGGGTGAGGAGAAGATGTGGTATCCAGGGCAGCACGGCAACTCGCAGGCGACGAATCTGATCACCGCAGTCCAAGAGGCGGACTTGGCTGAGCCCTGGCGAGTCCAATACCGCCACGACATCCGATCGCATCCCGCGCAACGCATTGCGCGTCTTCGTAGCAAATTCGTCATCCCAGCTTCCCCTTAAGCGTACACTTGAGTGTTAGTCTGCATGTAATTCCATTTTCACCTCTTTTTCTCCAGTTGTCTTCCTTGATCGGGTCGATCGAACCTCGTAATCGGTTCTCTCCCCTTTCACGCCACTTGTTTTTGTACATATACCTCCCCCTTCTTTCTGAGTGCAGCCGCCCTGCACCCCATTCACTCTCAACTCGCAGCGATCGCCACGAGTTGCCCTCCTTCTTCCTAAGTGCAGCCACCCTGCACCCATTTCACTCCCAACTCGCAGCAATCACTACGAGTTGTCCTCCTCCGCCTCGTGCGATTGCATCACTCCGAAGCGATTCCGTCTAGTGCGCTCGCGCTCAAACTCGTGCATCAAAGCCCCGCAGTTGAGGTCAGCCTCGTCGACCCAAGACGGTTCGATGTATCCCTTCCAGAAGACCTGGAATTCCCGATGGACGCGTCCATATCTGGTCTTACGGCCCGATCGGACATCTGTGATCCGCTCCACTTCAAACTCGTCATCACTCCGATCACCTTCCCAGCTGTCCTCCGGCAACAACGCCTCATCAAAATCAAATCGACCATCCTCGTCCGTTGCTAGCGTCACGTCAGGACGATCAGAGAAAACCTTCACGGCCTTAAGCTTCGAAACGTGTACAATTGGAAAAAGACGATACTCGGTGCCGGCCACCTCTAGCCGGGCCGCGTAGGGGCCAATCATCTCGCGCACCCGGAACGGTCCGTGCCACATGTGTGCCAGCTTTCGGGCATAGCCCTCCTTAACTCGATCCAAATATAGCCACACTTGTGACCCGGCCTCAATCTGGTGCGGCCTTATCCCGTCGTTGTGGCGATCGGCTCTCGTTTGGATCGCCTCCTTCAGGCGCGCGTTGACCTCCTCGCGAGCTCGCTGGTACTGTTGCTGGATACGATATCTCCATCTGCGCGGCTCGCGATCGCGACGTCGCGTGCTGCCTAACGGTAGCGACGCTTCCAAGGTCGATCGTGAGTCCCAGCCATGGACAAGGTAAAACGGCGTCTCTCCTCGTACTCGATCGTGAGCAGTGTTGATCGCGAAAGTCAAGCGTTCCGCGTATTCGTCCCAGTCTTGTTGATTCACATCGGCGACATACATCTTCAAAGCGCGAGTAAGCGTTTGCACCATCCGCTCAGCGGTACCGTTTGCCTGTGGTCGATAGGCCATGGTGGCTCGTTGTCGTTGTCCCACTATACGGCTGAATGCGCGGAAGAAATCAGACATAAAACCGGGCTCCCGATCATGTCGGATCGCTTCGCTGGCTCCGAAGCGGCGGAAAACGCATTCCTCGTAGTTCTCCGCGATGGTTTGCGCTGTCCGAGACGCGCCGGCCTTAGCGATCACGTACCCTGAGAACAGGTCGACCCACACAAGAAGCTCCGTGTTGCCCTTGAACGATTTTGGCAGAGATGGGATGTGGTCCATCGCGATGATTTGGAAGGGGTAGGTGGCCCGTACATTCCCAGGTGATTCTCCTTGAACCACGGGGCGCCCCTTCCCTGTCTCGCAATCCACGCATTCACCCACAAACTGCTGGACACTCTTGAACAGGCCCCGCCAGTGAAAGTGCGCTTTGATCCGTTGGTACGTCCTCCCGATTCCCTGGTGCCCTCCTTCAAGGCTGGCGTGATAATGGTGAAGGAAATCTTGGTGCAACGTTGCAGGTACCACCAGACGCGCGATCGAATCTCGGTCCTCGTCTAATCGGGCGGTGTTTACACAGTAGAACAGCAGGCCGTCTTCCCCCACTTCGTAATCTCCAGCGATCTTGGCGCACGCTTTTGCATCTCGGGCAGTCAAGGCTGCTGCGTCGCCCCGCAGGTACGACTTCAGGTCCACGATCCACTTCTCTTCATCCTGAGCTCGTACTAACCTCTCACTCCTCATGCGTTGGACGATCTCTTCTTGCATAGCTGCCGGCACTTGACGGTGCCGTCGGGCTGATCGGGTCACTGCTGATACTTGAACGACGGGGTCGTCATTACTCGGGTGGAGCAACTCGCCCAGGCGGTTGATCGTGACGAGATCGCCAATTTCGCCCTCATCAGTTATGATCACGCCTGCTTCTCGTTGCAGTGCAGCGCTTGCCAACCGATCGGCGCTCTGATTCCAATCGCGCTTCACATGAAGGAATTCGTGCTTCGGCCAGGCTTTCACTTGGTCCATCGCTTTCTGACGTAGTATCTGGAGACCCGGTGCCTTGCAATCGATTTCACCACGCATCTGTCGGATGATCAGGTTGGAATCTCCACAGATCACAACTCGTCCTCTGTTCTGATCGGACAGTAACTTGAAGCCTAGCAGCAGTCCGCGATATTCGGCTTCGTTGACAGTCAGATCATCGGCGAATTCGGATGCGGCAGATATGATCGACCACTCCGGGAGCTTCCAAACAATTGCACTATACGCTCCGGCGCTCCGCTTGACGCGTGCTGACCCATCAAAACTGACGACGAGCAGCTCTTCATCCAGCTCTACCGTCGGCGGGGCCATCACGATCGTTCGTTTGGGCTCTTTCACCGGTGCAATCGCGATCAAGGCCTCGTCCACTTCCGCTCGGGGTGTAATGCTGGCGGCGATCGCGCCCAGGATTTCGTCCTCTCCTTTCAAGCACTTCCTGATTTCCAAGGTCCACTCGGACAGCAGAGCTGCCCATCGTCCCAATCGTCCCTGGAAGCCCGACGAATTCAGCAACCAGGCGAGCGTCGAGTACCTCGACAGCACCTTGATCGATCGGTTGGTCAGGAGCGTGTAACACACATCCAAGATCCGGAGGAGCGCCAAAACTTCCTTGTCCACTATGCCGTAATTCAATTCGTTCGACTTCAGCGTACGACTGGTGAAGATCACAGGCCAATACATGCCATCATGTTCCTGAACCAACGCAGCTGAAATAGCCCACTTGTTGGCGTAGACCACGATCACAGGCTGGCAATCGGAATCGAAGTGTCGCAAAATCGGGGTGGTCGCAAGCTTGGCCTTCAGTAGGTCGAACGCCGTCCTCGCTCTAGTCCACCGATCATCGGACTCCGTTGCTCGGTCCTCATGCTTCCCGTGGTGCATCTCGTAGAAGTCCACCTCTCGCAGTTCGTATAAGATTGCGGCGTAAACGGCGAAGTCTTCAATGAAGCGACTGTAATAATTCAGGCTCCCTAAGAAGGACTGCATCGATCGCAACGTCTTCGGAAACGGCAACTTCTCCAGCGATTCCAGATCTTTCGGATTGGCTTCCAAACCTTCGGCCGATACCCGGTGACCCAAGTACTCTACCTTCCGATGTCCCCAGAAACTCTTAACCACGCTGATCGACAGATTCCATCGCTCGCAAGCGTCCAGCAGTGCCTCGACCTTCTTGCAGATCGAGTCCCAGGTGTCAGCTGTGATCAGGATATCGTCGATGTACGATCGCCTGCCCAGCACCGAAGGTCCCGGGTTTGCCTCGGGCTCCCCTTTCTCGAACACGTCAGTTGGTTCCGTGTGGTCTCGATCAGGACTTATCCGGAGGTATCCGTACAGAGCATTATCGATGAGCCTCTGGTAGATTTGTGGGGCGTTCTTCAGCCCAAAAGGCATACGCGTCCACTCGAAGAGTCCGAAAGGCGTAACGAACGCGGAGATCTTTCGCGCACGTTCCGTCATTGAGACCACCCAAAACCCACTAGCCATATCCAAAGAGCAGTACCAGAGTACTTTGTCCAAGTCCTCCAAGAGATCGTTGATCAGCGGCATGGGATATACCATCAACCTGGTCAGGCTATTCACCAAACGGTAGTCGATGCACAGCCGGATGTCGACTCCATTCTTCTTAATGATGATCACGATTGGGGATGCCCATGGTGAGGTTGATGGCTCAATCATTTTCGCGGACAACAAACTCTTGATCAGATCAGACAGTTTCTCTCGGAATTGAGGGGCCACCCTCCGCACGCGTTGGGCGATGGGAGCGGCTCCTCCAACGTCGATGTCGCACACCGCACCAATCGCAGCGGGTGGAAGGGCGTTCCCTTTACCGATCAGCAAGTGTCGTCGCCGCCAGATGATCTGGCGAAGTCGATCAATCTCCTCAGGTGTATTCGTTTCCGGATCACCTACTTGAATGTCTTCGATCGTGACTTCGTCGGTAGTGATCGGCACTTCGGGTAGGATAGCCATCTGGCTTTCCACGTCTTCCGCAAACAAGGCACCACCTTCATGGAAACACACCTCTTCGTCTTCTGGAGTCCTAGGCTCACCAATCTGCACTTCCCCAGCTGAGTCCGTACCAGTGATCGCCCCCGTTGAGGAGGACGGGATCACTGAAGCCACCACGGGTCTTGATCCTTCATGATCACGTTGCAGGATTTTGGTCGGCAGGTCATACCGAGGTCGATCCACCATTGGTCCTTCTGGCAAAGGTTCAGGTTCCTCGTTGCTGACCTGATCGGTTGTCGCTTGGAACGCTAAATTCTGCCATTCATTGTATCGACGTGAGCCGATCAGGACAAATCCTGGAATGCGAGGTACTTGACCACCAGAGAGCCACATGCCAATACGCGTATCGTCTTGGAGTATCAGCTTCTGATCGCTGACGTTCGTGACCTTCAGATAACGCGTCTTCCCTAGCCCAGCCACCAGGCTCGGCACCCAACGATTACCACGGGTGACCCAGAGTTTCCGATGGTCCGAGAGAATGAGTCCCTTCCGGAGCTCGACCGACCGTCCAACTTCGATCACACTGTGTTCGCCCAGATCGATCGGTTGCACCTTCTCTCCGAAGAGTTGCCGCCGTCCAGCTAACTGGATTCGCACCTCATCCGGGAGATTGATCGATCCGTCAGCTAGGTCAAGACGAATGCCTGCTGGCACCATGAAGTCCATACCAAGTATCAAATCCTGACCACCAGTGGGTGGTCCAACCCAAACATCGAAGTAATACACCAGCGATCCCGCGAGCGTGATCTTGATTCTGGTACGTCCTTCCGCCATATAGGGATTCTTGCCAACACCCTCACACTCCAACTCCTGATTGTTATCTATGTAGCACCCAACCTTACGAGCAAAGGCGGCATCCAAAATGGACACCTCGGCGCCACTGTCAAACAGCAGAGTGGCTTTTTCGTTGTTGATCTTCCCCACGGCTTTCGCCTGGCGAAACTTCTTGTCTGGCACGTGATACTTCCAATATCCTCTGGATTCTCCATGCAAGAGATCCAAGGCCATCGTCACTTCCGATCGCGAATATTCGTCGACTTGGTGGATGCTGGAGATCGCCACGGTACGCTTGTCATGAAGATCACGTGTATTGTCAGTCGGCCGAATCAGCTTACTCACCTCTGACTTCGACTGATTTTCGACATATGCATAGATGCAGAACTGAGAACGCTCGTCTCGTACCGGATTCAAACCCGGCGAGCGATCTAGTTTAACATCTTCTCAGCTGCTTGAGGGAGCATCCCGCCGTGCTTGTTCGGGTTATACCACTGACGGATCAAGTTGTAAAACTCTTCCATCGGGCACTCTCCGGCTCCGTGGATCTCGCCGCAGGCTTTGCAGGTGAAAAGACAGCGATCGGTCGGATGACCCTTCTTGCCACCCTTCTCGCACGTCAATCGTTGCCAACAACCCAAGTCCGTATGCTTGGTCGACCCGCAGTGGGAACACGGCTTCCTCGGCAACTCTCCTTCCGGTACCCCAGTTGGCTTGTCGTGTCTGCGGCTATTCGCATCTCGGTTCGGGCGTCGCTGATCTTGCTCCTGCGTCGATCGCACCCCTTGATCAGCCGTAGCGGCCAGGTGGATCTTGCACAGATCGCTTTCTCCATCTGATCCGCTGACTTCTGGCTCGGAATCACTCGAACTCGCTGCTTTTCTGATCGCGCGAACTGCACGAGCATTTGCAGATGGAGCGACACCAGTTGGTGCCTTCGTTTTCGGCTTGATCGATCCATATACCGCTTTCCCTTGTCGGGCTTTGGCTCTCTGTCGCGCCCGTAGCGTCTCCTCCAAGGTGTCTGCGTCGGGAACCCTCAGCAAGGCTAGTTGGTTAGCCAAGTCGCGATCGTCGAGAGTCTCGATGAAGTGATCAACGTGTTCACGTCGAACTTCGATCGACCCATCCTTGATCGGAAGATGCGCTCTTAGACCGGCGACGTTGAGACGGTGCAGATATTCCAGCGGCGATTCTTCCGATCGCTTCCGTGCATGGTAGTATTGTCTCGCGACAGATACTCCCCTGCCACAGTATTGCGTCTGGAACGTTTGAGATAAACTCTTCCAGTCACTCCGTGTAGTCCTGCTTAGCTGTCGGTACCAGTTACGCGCTGGTCCCTTGAGCAGATCGCCGAACACCAAACATTTTTCGCTATCGGGTGCTTGGTCGCGGATGAAAGCAGACTTCATCTTGCTAAGCCAACCCCTGGCGCGGTCCTCGTCATTGTCCTTTCCGGAAAACTCCTTTAGTTCAGAGATTGCCGACACTTTGATTCGAGTAGCAGAGAGCGATCCGCCACCAGAATTTTCGGCGGACGCGACCGCTGCGCGAATAGGAGTTCCTACGCTCAGATCATCCGGATCGTATTCGCTTGGATGAGAGTGGACCACGTGGTTTGATTCCACTGATTCCATCTCGACGTCTTGAGCTCCGGGCAATTTGGTCCGATCGATAACAGGACGATCGGCCGTCTGCGGGACTGCCGGCGTCTGTTGCTCCTTCAGAAAACGCTCCATCGCTGCATTGAAAAAGGTTTGCATGCGATCGGGTGTTGCTTGGGCTTGGCCAGATCTTGGGTCAGCTGATGTCTTGACTTCCGATCTATCTTTGTGTGATCGTAACATGGCTACTCCAACTGGCCCGAGTGTCATTCGTTGCAGTTCAACCGAGCTGTCTGACCCCGCCTCTGACGTGGCAGACGCATATTGGGAAGATCCCGTCTGGCTGCGGACCGTAGGCGATCTTGCTTGCTGGATCGGGACCACACTGCCCACCATAGGCGTCAGTTTGGCGAAGAGAGTTAGAGTTGCCTCTCTGATCGTTTCCAGTTCCAGATCAAACAGTTCGTTCGCATCGAACGCACCAAGAACTATTCCAGCCTCCTTGAGCATTCGCATCAGGGCTTTGACTGCGTCCAACTTGTTCGACACTTCTCTGGGTGCCTTCACCGGACCTTGGAGATCGCCGATCAGCTTCAGTTGCATGATCTTCATCGTTCGATCTTCGGTCAGGAACTTGTACAGGTCTTTCCGATAGAAAACAGATTCCAACTGCTCTTCTGTCCAGCCGTCATTGTCCGTCTGGTCCTCAGCATCCGATTCTGGCGCTTTCATCTTCATGCGCGATGTCTTCGACTTCTTCTTCGGTGCCGATCGAGAGGTTGGAGGAGTAGTTGTGGATGAAAGTCCTTCGGTTTTCACCGTCGGACCTTCATCCGGCGGATCACGATTCGCATCGTGATCCGCGGGGGCCCCCGTAGGGGCCTGGGGAGGGGGGTAAGGCTTCTCTTCTAGGTCCATTTCTGAACCCGCCTCCTTCGCATCGTCAGAGCTCCTCCCGGCACTCTGTCGATCAGATGATCCTGGCGCTTTCAGCGCCGTCGACGGCGATCCATCTTCCGTCGACGACTCCATTCCTGGTTCTATCTTGCTCTTGACATCCTCTTGAGTAGACTCACGGTGAAATCCCTGTGAGTTACCAGAAGATCCGGGCACGCGCACCATTGTGGTGGAGCGGGATCACGAAATTGCTGACGCGATCGCAACTCACCAACGGTTGCCCGGACTGCCGACTGTCGGAGGGGGTACTCCGTTGATCCGGCGGATCTTGACCTCACAGCTCACCTTGTGTACCCGACGGCTTGGGCGGGTTACGCTCTTCCGGTAATCACGCGAGGAAAGTCAGTGGTGAGCAGGGCAGAACTGGGGCTTGAGGGCCCTTCAGGTATGGGGGGTGGTTGGCTGCCACGCGGATATGCTTCACGCAGCAGTCGGTTCGGGTGACGATCGTGTGTGATCGATCACGGGGTGTGTCCTTTACGGGGTCCTTTTCGATGCTTGCCGCCTCCTATGGCGGGGTCTTGATGAGTTGGAGGGAGAAGGGGAGCGCACCTGGCCAAGCTATCCAGGGGCTTCCGCGTTCTCGCTTGAGTCACTTCAGGTGGTTGTCCGGTCGTCGGGTAGGCCAATATACTTCCTTCCCCGGAATTCGGAAGACCACTTGCGTGCTACAAGGAAAATCTCTCTCTGTTTATCCATTAAGAACTACGTTCCTATCCCCCATCTCTCTTGTGTATCTCATGATTGCTGACATTCTTGGACCTCCGATGTGCCGGTATTTGTGGTACGTGCTGATCTGATCGGCTGATTTGTACCCATGTCAATCTGATCGGTCGATCGGAACCCATGTTGATCCGATCGGTTGATCTGAACTCATGTACCCAACTTGTGGTACCGCGACCAAATCTGCCAAGATCGGAATGATGGTCTTCACATTCACCATCCGGTCGTCCGACCGTTGATGCCGCCCATCCCAGGTCCAAAGCCATCCATCCGAGCCCATCAACCAATCACCTGGTCGGACACGATCAATCCATCTCCCAAAACTTCTGGTCACTTCTCCACATTTACCACGCTTCGAGAACTTCTCGTAGCGCTCCCGCGCCTGGCTAATCCGGTCGCGATAGCCAGCGGGGTTCTTGTTGAAGTTTTCAACAAAGGCACTCCAACTTTGACAAAGTGCCTGCCACTCGGGCACTTTGCTTCTGCGAGAAGTCTTCTTACTCGCAAACCATCGGAGCTCATGGAAGAGCCCGATGTAGTAGTCGCGCCTTTGATTCGTTAACGGATCAAAGTGTACTCGCTTCGCGACGTCATCGTCAACGATGGCGTTGCACGAATACAGCGCGTACAGATTCGGTGGCGCGGTCGCACCGAATCGGCTGCCGATCTCAGACTGAGACGGCATCCACGGCTCGCGCACTGGCTCAGTGTGCGAGGCCGCAACAACAGCGGATGGAGCAGAGTCATCTCCATCCCGCGGAGTCGTTAAGGTTCCAGCGGCAGCGAGCGGTGTTCCACTGCCGCTGCGCGAACGCTTCGAGCTCGAAGCGTTCGGGTCGTCCTCGCGTGGACGACGCAGACCCACATTGGGGTCAGTGTTGTAATGGGTCTGCTTAGACCCACTACTTAAGCTTACACGTGTGCGCACGTGTAGGAGGAAGCGTAGGAGTAAATTACTTAAGTTCAGTATACTTGTATCCACAAGTATACTTAAACCTAGATAAATGAACCAAACGGAAGCTTTGGTGGTAAATGAGAACTGTATTGATTGTAAATGGGGTTTCCTCCTAAAACTGATATTTCTAATGAGAGGTTCTGCCATTGAATGGCTGGCAGAACCCCTATCTATTGAATGACTCTCATTGGTAGAAAGGTGTTACTTTCTACCAGTCATATGCCTTTTGCTATGAATGTGGACCACCCTGTGGTGGTCACCTGAATGTGTGCCTTAGTGCATGTTGCACTAAGGTAGGAGGTGAACCGAATGTGTAGCCCCGCTACACCATCCCCCCGTTAGGATTTGACGTGCCGGTCTCGACACGTCAATCCGTATTTTCTTCGGGAGAACACGTGCTCATTCCCAATGAGCACGCCAACGACGTCTTCGTCCAAGACGCCGGCCGCTTCGGCAACAGCAAGTGCTGTCGTCGCCTCCAAGGCGACGACGGCCGCTGCCTCAGCCACGACCGCTACTGGCATCGCCTCGACGGCGATGCCGACAAGCGCGGCAACAGAGAGTCGCCTCTCTGTTGCTGGATACCACTCAAGATGGCATGAGAAACATGCCATCCGAAACAAGACAGGCAAGATCATTGCTGTCGAAACCGGAGTGGGTATCTACTCTCCGGGTGGAGAGGGAGTTCCCCTCGACTACGGAAGCGAAGTCGAGGAGGGGGAACTCGAAGGAGACAAGGACATCTTGTCTCCGGGCCACACTGACCCCAATGTGGGTCTGCGTCGTCCACGCGAGGACGACCCGAACGCTTCGAGCTCGAAGCGTTCGCGCAGCGGCAGTGGAACACCGCTCGCTGCCGCTGGAGCCTTGTCGACTCCGCGGGATGGAGATGACTCCGCTCCATCCGCTGTTGTTGCGGCCTCGCGCACTGAACCAGTGCGTGAGCCGTGGATGCCGTCTCAGTCTGAGATCGGCAGCCGATTCGGTGCGACCGCGCCACCGAATCTGTACGCGCTGTACTCGTGCAACGCCATCGTTGACGATGACGTCGCGAAGCGAGTACACTTTGATCCGTTAACGAATCAAAGGCGCGACTACTACATCGGGCTCTTCCATGAGCTTCGATGGTTTGCGAGCAAGAAGACTTCTCGCAGAAGCAAAGTGCCCGAGTGGCAGGCACTTTGTCAAAGTTGGAGTGCCTTTGTTGAAAACTTCAACAAGAACCCCGCTGGCTATCGCGACCGGATTAGCCAGGCGCGGGAGCGCTACGAGAAGTTCTCGAAGCGTGGTAAACTTGAACGACTGCACCATGGTGCAGTCGGTATCGGACTTCCTTTCGCAGTGCCTTATGACACTGCTTGTGAGTACTGCTACCCTGGAGCAGTACGCATCACCGAGCGGGACGTCAACGGGTACACGTCCATGTGTGTACCTGACGACCTCAAGACCCTGCGCGCCAGTTTTCAGGCGCAGGCGTCTTCTAGTGCTGCGGATATTCGCAGCACTTATTCGAGTGCTGTAGGCGACTACAGCGCTCGCCCAAGTTTTACGCCCTTCGGCGGAGGTGGCGGTGGCGGCCTTCGTACGCCGTCACCATTTCCGGAATGTCCTCCATCAGGACATTCCGTGATTCCCACGTATCGTGTTGGGGAGGAAATCCTCTCCAACGAATACGAAAATGAACCGGACCTCGGGTCTGGTTCCGATGACCAACAATTCGCTGGACGATCCAGCGAGTTGCCCCGCGTGCGTCTCGCAACGGGGGTGGGGGGGGCGGGAAGACGCCCCGGGTTTGGTCAACCAAACTTTGAGTCTCGCTTGGAGGCTGTTGAGCGTCTCCAAGCGTCGCAGTTCGCTGCTCTGCGTCAGGAGCTGAGCTTGTTAAAGGCTCAGCTCGCGGAGGTTGCGCAGACGACCTCGAACGTAAAGGTCGAGGTCGGGACGAGACTCTCTGGCGTCTCGAAGCGCGTCGCCGCGCTCGAGAGCGCTTTGGCGAGTCACCAGACGTAGGTGACTCGTGCTGCACGTACGGCTTCAGTCGCCCAACGTAAAACGTTGGGTGCAAGCGCATGCTGGACGGTATGTCCAGTGTGTACGCGTTGCCATGCTTCGCCAACACGGTGAATGGCCCGATGAAGCGCGGAGCAAGCTTGCTTGCTCCGAAATCGGAAACTGCATGTTTAGCTAGGTTCTGAGTAGCTAACAGAACTAATGAACCAACTTTGAAATCATTTGTGTTTCCCCTGCCGATGTTATCGGCATTCAGCTTCTGTCGATCGACAGAAGCTGCTATTGCATCTTGGACAAACCGAATTACGGCTTGTCGACGCTGGACAAAGTCCATTGCATCCGAGCTGAACCCCTGGTTCAGTTCGTGCTCCTTGTTCGCAGCAGGCCCGGCCTGCGCGTGATGTCCGTTTTGGTTTAAAGTGTCTACGCCCGTCGTAGACACTGCGTTGTCGTCGCCATGACTGCGCGCAGTACGTGCGCGAGTCGTCACAGCTGATACATTGCTTGTATCAGCGTGCTTATCCGGTTGTTTCGAATTAACCGGATACCCTCCCCCACTTAAGGAAGGAGCTACCGCACCGAGTACGCTCGGTACGCGTGGGTGCCTCATGGCATTCACGTAGAACGGTGTGTGTCCTGTCGAGACATGCACCGAGTTGTTGATGGCGAACTCCGCCATCGGCAAGCAGTCGCTCCATTGATGGAACGAGTGCGCGTAGCTCTTCATGGTGTCAACCAGCACGCGGTTGACACGTTCTGTTTGTCCGTCGGTCTGCGGGTGATCCGCAGTCGACATGGACAGCTGCGTCCCAAGAAGTGTAAACACTTCTTGCCAGAATCGCGCTGTAAAGCGCGGATCCCGATCCGACACGATGTCGAGTGGCATACCATGGTGTCTAAACACCATGTCGACAAACAGACATGCCGTCTGTTTGGCTGTCACCTCGGCTGGTACTGCAGCAAGATGCACCATCTTGCTGAAGCGGTCAACAAAGACCACAATACCAGTCCTCCGCTTGTTGTCTTGCGGAAGACCAAAAACAAAGTCCATTGAAATGGACTGCCAGCACTCCGACGGAGTCGGTAGTGATTGAAGCGGAGCCTGCGAGTTGGGCGCAGGCTTCACGCGCTGGCATACCTCGCAAGCACGAACGTACTTGCGTACCCACTTGTACTGGTGACTCCAATAGAAGTCACGCGTGAGAAGCAAATATGTCTTCTCACGGCCAGGATGTCCCGATGTCGGGGCATCGTGGTACTCGTACGTGATCTTGAGCTTCAGCTCATGATCATCCGGCACGACAATGCGATCTGCGTTGTCGTCGACTGCGCTGTAAAGCAGCAGACCGTTGTGTACACGATAACGGTGTACACGGGCACGAAGGTGTTTGGCCAGCTTCTGACGAGACTTGTCAGAAGGTGTGGAGAAATACTCCACCAATTGCTTCGCATCCGCATCATGTGTGTATGCGGCCTTCACTTCGTCCAGCAAGGACGACGAGGGTGTAGTCGTCCTGACGACGCCAACTGCGTTGGCGTCGGCCTCTTGCACCGCATAATCTGGTCGACGCGAAAGCGCGTCGGCCACGACATTCAACCTTCCAGGTTTGTACTCAACCTGGAAGTTGTATTCAGCAAAGAATGACAGCCACCGTGCCATTCTTTGTGATATGTGCGGCGACTTGATCGCCGTACGCAACGATGCGTGGTCGGTGTAGACCACGAATGGTCTACTCCCAAGTAGATACACTCGAAACTTTGCGAGTGCATACTTCATGGCAAGGAGTTCCTTGTCATGTACCGGGTAATTGCGCTCAGCTGGCTTCAGCTGACGCGATTGGTAGTAAACCACACGATCACGACGTTCGTGATCGAGTTGCATCAGTGCGCATCCGATCGCGAAATCGGATGCATCGCACACCACGTGGAATGGGCGATCTTGGTCGGCCACCGCCAAGATCGGCGCCTCAGTCAAGCCCTGCTTGACTGCTTCGAAGGCCTGCTGACAATCAGCAGTCCATTCCCATGCAGCCTCTTTCTTTAAGAGCTGCGACAGCGGGCGAATCTTGCCCGCGTAGTTGCTCACGTACTTGCACAAGTACGTGGCGAGTCCAAGGAACTGCCGCAGTTCCTTTACATTTGAAGGCGTAGGCCATTCATTGATCACTCTGACCTTTCCTGGGTCAGGGCGTACGCCGTTCTTCCCCACGAGACACCCAAGTACGGGTATCTCGGTCGCCCCGAAGATACACTTCTTCAGGTTCGCGTAGAGCTTGTGCTTTCGCATGAGCTCAAGCAACTTGCGGAGATGCTCTGTATGCATCTCCACATCCGATTTACCATTCACAGCCCGGCTGTGAATGAACACGTCGTCGAAATAGCTCGGTGCGAAGTCGCGCACCGAGCGCAACAAGTGCGTGACGCACCTGTTGAACGTCGCTGGGGCGTTCTTCAGCCCCTGCGACATCACGAGCCACTCCCAGAGCATGCCGCTCGGAGTGCTTACCGCCGTGAGAGGGATATCACTCTCACGCATGAGGATCTGATAGAACCCGTCTCTCAGATCCAGAGTACTGAAGATAGTACTCGAGGTCATCGAATCGATGATCACATCTTTTCGAGGTATCGGCGTCTGTGCCGGTACCGTCGCATCGTTCAGCTTGTTGTACGCATGAACGATGCGCCACCCGCCCTGTGGTTTCTTCACACAGAACGTAGGCGCGCTGTGCGGGGACTTCGATTCCCGCACTTGTCCTGCATTGCGACGACTTTCAAAGAAGTCGTCGATTGCCTTGACTTGCTCACGCGGCAGTGGCCAATGTCGCGTGACGCAGTACTTCGTTCCCGGCACGAGATCAATCTCGTGCTGAACACCCTTGTCCTGCGGTAACTCCGCAGGAATGTCGTCCGGGAGTACATCCTTGTACTCACGCAAGACCTTGTAAAAGGGGCTCGCCTTGAGCGAGTCCCAGCCTTGCTCGTCGAAGCGTTCCTTCTTCGACTTCGCGCTGAGGGCGTCCGCGCCCTCAGAGATGAGCTGATTCAGCTCTTCTGCTTCACACGTCATCCTCTCGACGTCCGAGAGGATGCAGATCTGCTCGATGCGTCCATCGTGCAGTTCGCGAGCGAAACGCTTCCAGCTTGTGACTGGGAGCGACATCAACTCCGACGCTAACGTCGGAGGATTATTCAGCCTCATCTTCTTGTATTGGAGACCAATACTCGTACGCGTCAAGACATTCAATGTCTCGACGGTCGTCTCCAACTCCTGTGTCTGCCCGGCAGACACTGCTTGTAGCGTCTCGGTCCCTGACCGAGACTTGCGCAGCTTTTCTCGCTTGCGCCGTTCACTTCTCGTGCGGAGCCCGGCTCCGCGAGTTTCTTCTTGTCCAGGCCCGGCCGTGGACAGTTGTTCCTTGTATTCGCCGGCGGGTTTTACCCGCGGGCGCACGCGTTCAAGCCCGGCTTGATCGCGCACCGCTTCGTCGTGCAGCCCGGCTGCACGCGAGCTCGCAAGCATTTCCGGTGCGGGACGTTTGCAACCGTCCGCACTGCTTGCAGCGTCGGCTCCCAGAGCCGACGCGTCTTCTTTACCTCTACGCCTAACGGCGGAGTGTCTTTCGACCAATTGTGTGTCGACATTATCTGTCGACACGACCGCGTCGCCCCGGACGCTTCGAGACCCTCTCGAATCGGATTGAACCAGGCCCTGCTGATTCATTTCACATCTTCTTCCAACGACTCTCGCAGTCGTTGGCGTTCGCTTCGGGTGACCGGAGACAGCCGCATTCCGCGCTGTCTCTGATGGAGGGCCGCATGCACCACGTGGTGCATGTGCTGCGCCGACAGGGCCATCGCTCTCTGTCGCGCTGCTGCTGCTCCCGAAGCGCACGATCGTGCGCTTCATCCAGTCGATCACCGGATCATGCCGTGCAAGCCATGGCATGCCCAACACCATATCGAACTTATCGTCCAGTTCCAGGACGATAAGCTCGTCGACGAACTCCTTCTCTTGGTAAGAGAAGCGTACGCGTACGATACGCTTCTCGGTTCTAACAACGACACCCGTTGCTAGCCTCACTTCCAATAGACTTCGAGGTGTTTCCACCTCCTCGAAGTCAAGCCTTGGAAGGCTCTGCAGTCGAACAAAGTTGTTCGACGCTCCACAGTCCACTAGAGCACGAAGAGACTTCTCTCTCTTCGAGCTTACCTTCAGGATGACAAGGTTCGGCTTGTCATCTTGCTTCTTGCAGTGAGATTGACTCTCACTGGGGGCAGCGATCTTCATTGCAGCGTGTCCGATGTCGACACGCTCGATCGCATCACCAGCAGGGCGCCCCGCGCCTGCTGGTCCCTTTAGTTTTTTGATTGCCCGTGGCGATACCCAGTATCGCCACGACGGCTCCTCGCCGCGTGCACAGGTGCTGTGCACTCGCGGGCGTAGTGACCGATGTTTCCGCAGCGGAAACAACGCACATTCGTTGATCCACGACGCTGCTGGGAACCAGCAGCGGTCGCACTCGAGAGGTCCATTGGTTCGGGACCTCCCGACGGCCTTGCCACCGGTCGTGGCATCAGCCGTGGGGCGTTCACATGCAGTTTAGCCTGCCGCAGGCTAAACTCTTCTTGCATTGCAAGCGCAATTGCAGCCTCGAGAGTATTTGGATACTCTCGGAAGAGATAGGTCTTCACAGGCCCATCTCTAAGGCCCTTCATGAACGTGACGACCTTTGTCGCCTCGTCAATCGGGTTGGTCACGATGTTCGAGACCAAGTACCGTGCCCTTTGGGCGTAAGCATGCACGTCATGCTTGCCCTGTTGCAGATCGAGGAACTCCGCCCTCGATCGGAACTCGTTTTGCGGGGGCTCAAACGCTAGTTTGAGCTCCTCCTTGAACTCTTCGTACGTGCTAAAGCACGTAGGATCTGTGAGTCGGCGTCCGTACGCCCAACTCCTCGCTCGTCCGCCAAGACATGACATGGCGAACGCAACCTTCGACAACGGGTCGACGATACGTCGAGCCGTAATGGCAGTGTCGACCTCGACAAGCCAACGGAGGAGAGGCTCGCCCTCTCTTCCAACGTAGCTGCTTACGTGGAGTTTTAACGACTCCACGCGCGGTGTGACCGATGGCGACACCGAAGTTCGAGCAGCGGTTTCACGCTGTTCCTTCACGATGAAACCCAGAGCAACACCGTGTTGCTCCGTCGGTGATAGCGTTCGCAACATCGTTGCTACCGCCGCTTCCCCAATGACTGTTGACAGTCGTTGGAGGGCCTCCCACTCTGGTTCCGACAGGTGGGGGCAGTCTGCACGCGCAACATGCGTTGCAGACGTGTTTGGGCTACCCACGGACATGTTACTGTCCGAGGGCAGGTTCTCAGCCCCGCGTTCGTATTCCATACGAACGTGTTAGTCGGTCGTTGGACGGACTACAAAGTGCTACCAGGTGTAATGGGTCTGCTTAGACCCACTACTTAAGCTTACACGTGTGCGCACGTGTAGGAGGAAGCGTAGGAGTAGTTTACTTAAGTTCAGTATACTTGTATCCACAAGTATACTTAAACCTAGATAAATGAACCAAACGGAAGCTTTGGTGGTAAATGAGAACTGTATTGATTGTAAATGGGGTTTCCTCCTAAAACTGATATTTCTAATGAGAGGTTCTGCCATTGAATGGCTGGCAGAACCCCTATCTATTGAATGACTCTCATTGGTAGAAAGGTGTTACTTTCTACCAGTCATATGCCTTTTGCTATGAATGTGGACCACCCTGTGGTGGTCACCTGAATGTGTGCCTTAGTGCATGTTGCACTAAGGTAGGAGGTGAACCGAATGTGTAGCCCCGCTACAAGTGTGGCCCGGAGACAAGATGTCCTTGTCTCCTTCGAGTTCCCCCTCCTCGACTTCGCTTCCGTAGTCGAGGGGAACTCCCTCTCCACCCGGAGAGTAGATGCCCACTCCGGTTTCGACAGCAATGATCTTGCCTGTCTTGTTTCGGATGGCATGTTTCTCATGCCATCTCGAGTGGTATCCAGCAACAGAGAGGCGACTCTCTGTTGCCGCGCTTGTCGGCATCGCCGTCGAGGCGATGCCAGTAGCGGTCGTGGCTGAGGCAGCGGCCGTCGTCGCCTTGGAGGCGACGACAGCACTTGCTGTTGCCGAAGCGGCCGGCGTCTTGGACGAAGACGTCGTTGGCGTGCTCATTGGGAATGAGCACGTGTTCTCCCGAAGAAAATACGGATTGACGTGTCGAGACCGGCACGTCAAATCCTAACGGGGGATGGTGTAGCGGGGCTACACATTCGGTTCACCTCCTACCTTAGTGCAACATGCACTAAGGCACACATTCAGGTGACCACCACAGGGTGGTCCACATTCATAGCAAAAGGCATATGACTGGTAGAAAGTAACACCTTTCTACCAATGAGAGTCATTCAATAGATAGGGGTTCTGCCAGCCATCCAATGGCAGAACCTCTCATTAGAAATATCAGTTTTAGGAGGAAACCCCATTTACAATCAATACAGTTCTCATTTACCACCAAAGCTTCCGTTTGGTTCATTTATCTAGGTTTAAGTATACTTGTGGATACAAGTATACTGAACTTAAGTAATTTACTCCTACGCTTCCTCCTACACGTGCGCACACGTGTAAGCTTAAGTAGTGGGTCTAAGCAGACCCATTACACGTGCAGTGCTCCAGCTTCACTTCCCCACTCGTCACTTCCCACAGTTCGCGCTCCTCGAGCACCATCTGCATCTTGAACTTCCACGTGTGGAAGTTGGTTCCGTTGAACTTGTTGATGCGGGCGGTCGTGGTCGGGGTGGCGTCCATGGCGAAGGCGTAGTCGGGGTCTTGGGCAGGGAAGACGGGGCTTGGGCTCATAACCAAAAGGCTTGGTCGCTTGATGGCAAAATGCAAAATTGATTTTAGGTCCTTAGTTCGCAAACTCCCTTGCTACCTAAGCCTACTGGATTCTCTACTGGATTACACTCTACTGGATTCCTTACCGGATACTGAGTTGCTTCAGCCAATCAGCGACTGCCACGCGATGCCCATCTTGTACCACAGTCTTGTACCCACGTGTCCCGTAATCCCCGTAGCGTAAACCGTCCCATCATCAGTGTTCCGCGTCCCATCATCAGCGTCCCGTCCACACAGGAATGATTGCGGTCCCACTGAATGAAGGTCATACCGGATCCTACGGTATCCCGCAGCTGCCCGAGGCGCCTTCTTGACAACAAGCGATACTTCGTCACGTTCATCGACGACAGTCACACTTCTGCGTCGTGTATTTGCTGAGGAACAAGTCCGAGGTGCTGCCAAGTTCGCGGAGTTTGTGGCGTTGCTGAAACTCAGACCGCAAGCGCGTGAAGACACTCCGGAACGACAACGGTGGCGAGTACACTTCCGGTGCGATGGCCAATTCTGTGTGGCGGACCGTGGTACGTGCAGAGTTCACTCCGCCGTACACGCCTCAGCTGAATGGAGTGGCCGAGCGGATGAACCGGACGTGTGGAGTGTGCGCGCTGCATGCTGGAACATGCCGGATTGCCCAAGACGTATTGGGGTGAAGCGGTGATGACGGCTGCGTTCC